>NW_027601282.1:377126-400501 GCF_053455715.1 Rhinoraja longicauda
ACTAGTCAGTGTGGTCAGTGATGGGTCTGGATAAGCAGTGACATTATCACTGTGGTCAGTGATGGGTCTGGATAAGCAGTGACATTATCAGTGTGGTCAGTGATGGGTTTAGATGAGGCGCGATCCCAATCTTATTAAATCTGACCCCGATGTTTTACCTTTGACATGATGTAAAATAAGGAATCCTTTCTTTTGATTTCAAATGTTGGACTCTAAAGGGTTAATGCAGGTTCAGTATCCATAATTAATCTCATCAGCAATGAGTACTAACTCCATCTTGCTGCTCTATCCACGCTGGTAAACAGGGCAGGAGAAGATGCATTAATTTGTTATTTTCTTCTTAATTAACACAGGTTAGAAATGCTAATTAACTCTCTCCGGCATACACTTGAAATATTAACACATAATGCTGAACATTAAAATGCAGCTTAAGATCTGAGAATAACAGAGTTGGGTAAATGTTCTGTGCGTTTCGCCCAATGGGGAATATTAGTACCAGCCGGTGAACATTAGCTGTGGCTCTGTTCAATCTGCAGTTTATTTTGTAGTGAACTACTTCAGATCAGGTGACAGGAAGATGTGAATTCAAACCCACAGACCAGACAGCAAGGTAGGTCTGAGCGAAAATGACCAACTCATCCGTCTGGGCTGTCCATACAGCGGCACAGAGAAAGCTGCCACACTCGCAGACTTCATTTATGTGCATATTTATCAAGTCATTCAAGAGAGCATATCTCCCATCATGCAGTGTAAACCTGGCACTCGTAGAAACTGAAACAAACTCTTCAATGATCAGGGACTGTTATTAAAAATAACCAATATACATGACAGGCAAATCCCCTGATTTCAAGGCTAGAGTTCAGTGGTAACAAAATATCCCAAGGGCCATTTAAAAGCAGTTTATTTGTTAGTGCTGTACCTGGTGCAAATTTCGGACAAAGGTTGCCTTGTTTCATGGGGAGGGATGGTCCATTTAGTTCACCTGAACTATTCCCATTTACCGGCATATGAATCATCTCCCTCTAAACCATTCCCCTCATGTACCTGTCCAAATGATTTGTGTTGATATTATTATGTTACCTATGATACTATGCCCCTCCATGAGATCGCTCCACTGCCTACTGCGCTCCATGGAATAAAGTCCTGGCATGCCCAGCCTTTCCCTGTAACTCCGACCCTTATTTCCTGGCAACGTGTTCTAAAATATATGATGCATTCTTTACAAATTAGAACTATGTAACGTAGAAACTTAGAAACATAGAAAATAGGTGCAGTGGGAGGCAATTAGTCCCTTCGAGCCAGCATCGCCATTCAAGGTGATCATGGGTGATCATCCACAAATCAGTAACCTGTGCCTGCCTTCTCCCCATATCCCTTGATTCCACCAGCCCCTAGAGCTCTGTCTAACTCTCTTTTAAATTCATCCAGTGAATTGCCCCCCATTGCCTTCTGTGGCAGAAAAGTTCCATGAATTCACTGGTCTCTGGGTGAAAAAGTTTCTTCTCACCTCAGTTTTAAATGGCCTCCCCTTTATTCTTAGACTGTGACCCCTGGTTCTAGACTCCCCCAGCATTGGAAACATTTTTCCTGCATCTAGCTTTTCCAGTACTTTTATAATGTTACATATCTCTATAAGATCCCCTCTCATCCTTCTAAACTCCAGTGAATACAAGCCCAGTCTTTCCAATCTTTCCTCATATGACAGTCCCGCCATCCCAGGGATTAACCTCGTGAACCGACACTGCACTGCCTCAAAAGCAAGGACGTCCTTCCTCAAATGATGAGACCAAAACTGCACACAATACTCAAGATGTGATCTCACCATGGCTCCTTTGCTGCTTTACTCAAATTATCTCGGTATGAAGGCCAACATGCCATTAGCTTTCTTTAATGCCTGCTGTACTTGCACGCTTACTTTCAGTGACTGGTGTACAAGGACACCCAGGTCTTGTGCACTTCCCCATTACCTTAACTGACACCATTAAGATAATAATCTGTCTCTTTGTATTTGCCGCCAAAGTGAATAACCTCACATTTATCTACATTATATTGCATCTGCCATGCATCTGCCGACTCACTCAACCTGTCGTAGTCACCCTGCAACCTCCTAACATCCTCTTTGCAGTTCACACTGTCACCCAGCATTGTGTCATCTGCAAACTTGCTGGAGTTACTTCTAATTTATGGATCTCTCTGCTCTACAACACTCCCCAGCTAACTAACATTCACGGTGAAGATCATGCCCTGATTTGACTTCCCAAAATTAAAACCTCGCACTTATCTGGAAGAAACACCGTTTGCCATTTCTTAGCCCACTTTCCAATTTGAAAAGTTCTTGCTTTAATTCTTGCTAAACATTTTCACAGTCTGTGATACCATCTACTTTAGTTTCAACTGCAAACTTAAAAAATAGTATTTGTACAATCTCATGCAACTCATTGATATGGATGACAAACAACATTGAGCCCAGCACAGATCTAATCTGTCTTCTAACTATTCATTCCAGATAACATCCTGGTGAATCTGTTCCGCACTGTCTCTGGCAATAGGACATCATTTCCATAATATGGTGACCAGAACTACACAAAGGGCCTCGCAGATATTTGAAGTACAACTGAGGAGGCCGTTGCACGTGGAGGAGCAGTTAAGTCTTGATTTTTCTTTATTTTGATGTTCAGCTGCAGTGCAGGTTTGTTCAGAATCAGACGCAGATTGGAAGTGAAACCATCAGTGAGTTCAGGGATGTCAGTCCCGATGAGCTGGAACCGAGTCAAAAAGGTGAAATAACTATAGAGCAGAGGGATCTAGCACGACAGGTACACAGTGCATTGAAAGTAGCGTTACAGGTAAATAGTTTGGTCAAAAAGGCTTTTGGTACACTGGCCTTCATCGGTGAGAGTAATGAGTTTTGATGTTGGGAGGTCATGTTGCAGTTGTATAAGATGTTGGTGAGGCTGCACTTAGAGTATTGTGCTCAGTCTTGGGCAGCATAGTATTGGAAAAATGGTGTTAATCTGGAAAGGGTGTTGAGAAGATTCACGAGGATGTTGCCAGGACTGGAGAGCCTGGTCTACAGACACAGATTCAGCAGGCTAGTACTTTATTCCTTGGTGCGCAGGATTATCTGGGATGATCCTTTAGAGGTGAACAAAATAATGAAAGGAATGCACCTGGCAGACGTACAGAGTAGGTGAAGCAAGAACCAAGGGACAGAGGTTTAAGATGAGGTGGGAAAGTTTAATCGGAAACTGCGGGGTAATTTTTCACACAAAATGTGGTGGGTGTATGGAATGTGTTGCCATAGAAGGTTTTTCAGGCCGGTACTCATAGAATCATAGAGTCATAGAGTGATACGTTGTGGAAACAGGCCTAACTTGCCAAAACCGTCCAACATGTCCCTACAAGCACCTGCCTGCGTTTCAGCCATATCCCTCCAAACCAGTCTTATTCATGTACCTGTCTATCAATTTCTTAAATGTTGGGATTGTCCCTGCCTCAACTACCTCCTCTGGCAGCTTGTTCCATGCATTTACCACCCTTTTTTGTGAAAAAGTTACGATTCCAATGAAATATTTTCGTATTCACCTTGAAAGTGTGTCTCTGGAGCTCTATTTTCCTACTCGGGGCAAGAGACTCTGTGCATCTACCCGATCAATTCCTCTCATGATCAAATACACCAAATAAGATCACCCCTCTTCCTCTTGTGCTCCAGGGGACAGAATCCCAGCCTACTCAACCTCTCCCTACAGGTCAGACACTGGCACTATCCTAGTAAAATGTACCTGGAAAGTTTCCAGTTTGGCAACGTCTTTCCTACAACACGGTACCCAGAACAGAACATAACACTCCAAATGGGACCTCACGAAGGTCTTATATGACTGCAACATGACCTCCCAAAATCCATACTCAATACTCTGGCTGATAAAGGCTAATGTGCCAAAAGCCTTTTTGACCACCAGATCTACCCGTGACTCCGCCTTCAAGGAGTTCTGCACCCGCATTCCTAGATCCCTCTTCTCTACAAAACTACCCAGAACCCTACCATTCACTATGTCGGTCCTGCCCATGTTAGATTTCCCAAAATGCAATACCTCACGTTGCAATACTATACTTTGATTTGACTATAGGAGTGAAGAGGACCTTCTGCAGTTGTATAGGCCCATGGTGAGACGACATGTGGAGTATTGTGTCCAGTTTTGGTCTCCTAATTTGAGGAAGGACATCCTTGCTATTGAGGCAGTACAGCGTACGTTCACAAGATTAATCCCCGGGATGGCGGGACTGTCATATGAGGAAAGATTGGAAGACTGAGCTTGTATTCACTGGAATTTAGATGTATGAGCGGGGATCTTATAGAAACGTATAAAATTATAAAAGGACTCGACAACCAAATGCAGGAAAAATGGTCCCGATGTTGGGGGAGTCCAGAACCAGGGGACGCAGTGTAGGAATAAAGGGGAAGCCATTAAACACTGAGATGAGAAAAAACGTTTTCACCCAAAGAGTTGTAAATTTGTGGAATTCTCCGCCACGGAAGACAGTGGAGGCCGATACACTGGATGAATTCAAAAGATAGTTAGATAGAGCTCCAGGGGCTGGCTGAATCAAGGGATATGTGGGGAAGGCAGGCACGGGTTACTGATTATGGATGATCAGCCATGATCACAATGAATGGCGGTGCTGGCTCGAAGGGCCAAATAGCCTCCTGAAGGACCTATTTTCTATTTTTCCATGTTTCTCACATTTATCTGCATTAAATTGCATCAACCTTTCCTCAGTACACTTGGATAATCGATCAAGATCCTATTGCACTTCATCACAACCATCTTCACTGTCTGCAAATCAACCCACTTTTGCATCATCTGCAGACTTGCAAATCTTGCCGTGAGTGTTCTCATCCAAATCTTTGATATAGCTGACAAACAGTAACGGGCCCAGCACCGAACCCTGAGGCACACCACTAGTCACTGGCGTCCAGTCCGAGAAGCAACCTTCCACTATCACCCTCTGCTTCCTTCCATGAAGCAAATGTGCGATCCATTCAGCTATCTCTCCTTGCATCTCATGCGATCTAACCTTCAAGAGCAAGCTACCACGAGGACCCTTCTCGAATAAAATGCTGAAGTCCATGAATACAATATCTACAGATCTGACCTGATAGACCTTTTTGGTTATGTCTTCAAAAAGCTAACTATGAAAGGTACTATCGGGTACAAAGGTACTAAAGTTACTCACTATAAAATGTATGAAATAAAGGTGCTAACATCAAAAGTACTCTCGCAAACTTTAAGGAACATTTAGACGGGTGTATAGATAAGCCATGGATAGGAATATGTGCCAATCACAGGCTGGTGGGACTAGTGTGGATGGGACATCTTGGCCGGTGTGGGCAGGCTGAGCCGAAGCCTCTGTAAGATTCTATGACTCCATGTCTCTATAACTGGAGGGTGTGTGCACAAATAGTGTTGTAAGATATTCCTCACTTGTCCATGGATCTCTGTCCTGGGATCGGAGAACTGATTCACTTAGAAACATAGAAAATAGGTGCAGGAGGAAGCCATTAGGCCCTTCGAGCCAGCACCGCCATTCCTTGTGATCATGGCTGATCATCCACTTCAAGACAAATCATGTAAATCACACTTTTTTTTAAACATTAACAGTACAGCAGTTCTGCTCAATTGTTAGCTGTGGATCGGTAACCTGCATACATGTTCAATCATCTACAGTGGCTCAGCACGAAGCCAATGTTGTCAATGGTTTCACTGGTGAAATCATATCTGAGCAGTGTGCGACGGATCTGGGAACTGGTTGTTATGTGAGATGTCCTTGGATTGGATGACTCACAAAAACTACCTGTGTGTGACGTCGGTGTGGTCAGTGATGGGTCTGGATAAGCAGTGACATTATCAGTGTGGTCAGTAATGGGTCTGGATGAGGAGTGATCCTCATCTCAATAAATCTGAACCCGATCTTTTACATTTGACATGATGAAAAATAAGGAATCCTTTCTTTTTATTTCAAATGTTGGACTCTAAATGGTTAACGCAGGTTCAGTATCCATAATTAATCTAAACTTTAATGAGCACTAATTCCATCTTGCTGCTCTATCCACGCTGGTAAACACAGCAGCTGAAGATGCATTAATTTGTTATTTTATTCTTAATTAACACAGGTTAGAAATGCTAATTAACTCTCTCCGGCATACATTTAAAAGAATAACACATAATGCTCAAAATTAAAATGCAGCTTCAGACCTGAGAAAGGAAAAGTTGAGTTAATATTCTGTGCCATTCGCGCAGTGGGAAATATTAGTTCCAGCCGGTGAACGCTAGCTGTGGCTCTGTTCAATCTGCAGTTTATTTTGTAGTGAACTACTTCAGACCAGGTGACAGGTAAATGTGAATTCAAACCCACAGACCAGACAGCAAGGTTGGTCTGAGAGTAAATGACCAACTCATCCACCTGGGCTGACCACACAGCGGCACAGAGAAAGCTGCCACACACGCAGACTTAATTTATGTGCTTATTTATCAAGCAATTCAAGAGAGAATATCTCCCATCATGCAGTGCAAACCTGGCACTCGTAGAAACTGAAATAAACATTTCAATGATCAGCGACTGTTATTAAAAATGACCAATGTATATGACAGGCAAATCCCCTGATTTCAAGGCTAGAGTTCAGTGGTAACAAAATATCCAAGGGCCATTGAAAAGCAGTTTATTTGTTAGTGCTGTACCTTGCGCAAATTTACCGGCATATGAATCATCTTCCTCTAAACCATTCCCCTCACGTACCTGTCCAAATGACTTTGTGTTGATATTACTATGTTACCTATGATACTATGCCCCTCCGTGAGATAACTGCACTGCCTACTGCGCTCCACAGAATAAATCCTGTCGTGCCCATACTTTTCCAATAGCTCCGACCCCTGTTTGCTGGCAACGTGTTCTAAAATATATTCTGCACTCTTCACAAATTAGTGGCATATTTCTTAAACATGGTGACGAAAAATATAAACATTACTCCAAGTGTGTCCTCACCAACGTCTTGTCGAACTGAATATAATTTTCCAACTTCTAAATTTTATTCACTGACTGATGAAGACAGTGCTTCAAAAAACCTTCTCCACCACCCCACCTCCCTGTTTGGTCCCTTTTCTTTGAACTATGTAACATAGAAACTTGGAAACATAGAAAATTAGTGCAGGGGGAGGCCATTAGACCCTTCGAGCGAGCACCGCCATTCATGGTGATCATGGCTGATCATCCACAATCAGTAATCTGTGCCTGCCTTCTCCCCATATCGCTTGATTCCACCATCCCCTAGAGCTCTGTCCAACTCTCTTTCAAATTCATCCAGTGAATTGCCCTCCATTGCCTTCTGTGGGAAGACAATTCCATAAATTCACAAGTCTCTGGGTGAAAATGTTTCTTCTCACCTCAGTTTTAAATGGCCTCCCCTTTATTCTTAGACTTTGGCTCCTGGTACTAGACTCCCCCAACTTTGGAAACATTTTTCCTACATCTAGCTTGTCCAGTACTTTTATAATTTTATACGTCTCTATAAGATCCCCTCTCATCCTTCTAAACTCCAGTAAGTACAAGCCCAGTCTTTCCAATCTTTCCTAATATGACAGTCCCGCCATCCCAGGGATTAACCTCGTGAACATATGGCGCACTGCCTCAACGTCCTTCCTCAAATTATGAGACCAAAAAATACAACTGCAAAAGGTCCTCTTTGCACCTTTATTCAAATCCTCTCGTAATGAAGGCCAACATGCCATTATCTTTCTTCCATGCCTGCTGTACCTGCACGCTTACTTTCAGTGACTGGTGTACAAGGACACCCAGGTCGTGTTGTACTTCCCCGTTACCTCATCTGACACCATTGAGATAGTAATCTGTCTCTTTGTTTATGCTGCCAAAGTGGATAACCTCACATTTATCTACATTATATTGCATCTGCCATGCATCTGCCTACTCACTCAACCTGGCGTAGTCACCCTGCAACCTCTTAACATCCTCTTTGCAGTTCACACTGTCACCCAGCATTGTGTCATCTGCAGACTTGCTGGAGTTACTTCTAATTTATGGATCCCTTTGCTCTACAACACTCCCTAGCTAACTACCATTCACGGTAACGATCATGCCCTGATTTTACTTCAAAAATTAAAACCTCACACTTATCTGGAAGAAACACCGTTTGCTATTTCTCAGCCCATTTTCCAATTTGAAAAGTACCTGCTTTAATTCTTGCTAAACATTTTCAGTCTGTGATACCATCTACTTTAGTGTCAACTGCAAACTTAAAAATTAGTCTTTGTACAATTTCATGCAACTCATTGATATGGATGACAAACAACATTGAGCCCAGCACAGATCTAATCTGTCTTCTAACTATTCATTCCAGATAACATCCTGGTGAACACTGTCTCTGGCAATAGGACATAATTTCCATGATATGGTGACCATAACTACACAAAAGGGCCTCATTTCACTGCACATCGAGTATGTGTATGTGACAAATAAATTTGACGTGACTTGAGATATTTGAAGTACAACTGAGGAGGCCGCTGCACGTGGAGGAGCAGTTAAGTCTTGATTTTTCTATAATTTCATGTTCAGCTGCAGTGCAGGTTTGTTCAGAATCAGACGCAGATTGGAAATGAAACCATCTGTGAATTCAGGGGTGTCAGTCCCGATGAGCTGGAACCGAGACAAAAAGATGCATTAACTGTAGAGCAGAGGGATCGGGCACGACAGGTACACAGTGCGTTAAATGTAGCGTCATAGGTAAATAGTTTCCCAATCTCCTTGTACCCCTGGGTACAATGACAATAAAGATATATTGTATTGTACCTGTCTAACAATTTCTTAAATGTTGGGATTGTCCCTGTCTCAACTACCTCCTCTGGCAGCTTGTTCCATGCATCCACCACCCTTTGTGTGAAAGAGTTATCCCACCGATTCCAATGACAGCTTTTCCTATTCATGTTAAAAGTATGTCCTCTGGAGCTCGATTCTCGAACTCAGGGCAAGAGAATCTGTGCATTTATCCGATCAATTCATCTCATGATCAAATACACCTAAATAAGATCACCCCTCTTCCTCTTGTGCTCCAATGGATAGGCCGAGCCTACTCAACCTCTTCCTACAGGTCAGACACTGGCACTATCCTCGTAAAATATACCTGGAACGTTTCCAGTTTGGCAACGTCGTTCCTATAACACGGTACCCAGAACAGAACATAATACTCCAAATGCGGCCTCACGAAGGTCTTATATTACTGCAACATGACCTCCCAACATCCATACTCCATACTCTGGCTGATAAAGGCCAATGTGCCAAAAGCCTTTTTGTCAACACCAGATCTACCTGTGCTTCCGCCTTCAAGGAACTGTGCACCTGCACTCCTAGATCCCTCTGCCCTACAACGCTACCCAGAACCCTACCATTCACTGTGTCGGTCCTGCCCAGGTTAGATTTCTCAAAATGCAATACCTCACTTTGCAATACCATACTTTGATTTGACTATAGGAGGAAAGAGGTCCTTCTGCATTTGTATAGGGCAATGGTGCGACTACATCTGGAATATTGTGTGCAGTTTTGGTCTCCTAATTTGAGGAAGGGCATCCTTGCTATCACCCTCTGCTTCCTTCCATGAAGCCAATTTGCTATCCATTCAGCTATCTGTTCTTGCATCTCATGCGATCTAACCTTCAAGAGCAAGCTACCACGAGGAACCTTCTCGAATACAATGCTGAAGTCCATGTATGCAATATCTACAGCTCTGCGTCATCGACCTTTTTGCTCACGTCTTCGAAAAGCTAACTATAAAAGGTATGATCAGGTACAGAGGTACTAAAGCTACTCACTATAAAATGTACTATATTAAGGTGGTAACACAAAAATACTCTCGCAAACTTGAAGGACCATTTAGACAGGTGCATCGATAAGCCATTGATAGGAATATGTGCCGATCGAAGGCAGGTGGGACTAGTGTGGATGAGACATGTTTGCCAGTGTGGGCAGGCTGGGCCGAAGCCTCTAAGATTCTCTGACTCCATGTCTCTATAACTGGAGGGTGTGTGCACAAATAGGGCAGTAAGACATTCCTCACTTGTCCATAGATCTCTGTCCTGGGATCGGAGAACAGATTCACCTCGAAACATAGAAACATGGAAAATAGGTGCAGGAGGAGGCCATTAGTCCCTTCGATCAAACACCGCCATTCATTGTGATCATGGCTGATCATCCACTTCAAGGCAAATCATGTAAATTATACTTTTTTAAACATTAACATTCAGCGGTTCTTTTGAATGGTTAGCCATTGATCGGTAACCTGCATACATGTCCAATCATCTCCAGTGGCTCAGCATGAGGCCAATGTTGTCAATGGTTTCACTGGTTAAAATATATGTGAGCCGTGTGCGACGGAACTGGGAACTGGTTGTTATGTGAGATGTCCTTGGAATGGATGAATCACAGAAACTACCTGTGTGTGATGTCAGTGTGGTTAGTGATGGGCCTAGATAAGCAGTGACATTATCAGTGTGGTCAGTGATAGGTCTGGATAAGCAGTGACATTATCAGTGTGGTCAGTGATGGGTCTGGATAAGCAGTGACATTATCAGTGTGGTCAGTGATGGGTCGGGATAAGAAGTGACATTATCACTGATCTTATAATCTTATAGAAACATAAAATTCTTAAGGGTTTGGACAGGTTGGATCCAGAAAATATGTTCCCGATGTTGGGGGAGCCCAGAACCGGGGGTCACAGTTTTAGAATAAGGAGTTGACTATTTAGGACTGATGTGAGGATAAACGTTTTCACCCAGGGAGTTGTGAATCTGTGGAATTCTCTGCCACAGAAGGCAGTGGAGGCCAATTTACTGGATGCTTTCAAGCAAAAGTTAGATATAGCACTTCGGGTCACGCAAACAAGCGTTATGGGGAGAAAGCAGGAACGGGTTACTGATTTAGGATGATCAGCCATGATCATGTTGAATGGTGGTGCAGGCTCGAGGGCCGAATATCCCACTCCTGCAATTGTTTTCTATTTTTCTATGTTTCTCTGTCTAAGCATCAGGTTGTGATACTTCCATTTCATCTTAACTCCTGTGTTTTATATTTTATACCAAAGTGGATAACAAACCTACGTTTTGCATTATTGCAGATGTTTGACTGTAAAGGGTTAATGCATGTTCAGTATCTGTAATTAATCTCATCTGCAATGAGCACTAACTCCATCTTGCTGCTCTATCCACGCTGGTAAACACGGCAGGTGAAGATGCATTCATTTGTGATTTTCATCTTAATTAACAATGGTTATAAATACTAATTGCCTCTCTCCGGCATACAATTTAAAGAATAACATATAATGCTGAAAATTAAAATGCAGCTTCAGATCTGAGATAGGGAGAGTTGAGCAATTGTGCTGTGCCATTCACCCAGTGGGGAATATTAGTTCCAGCCGGTGAGCACAAGGATAGGTTCTGTTCAATCTGCAATTTATTTTTTATTTAACTTCTTCAGACCAGTTGACAGGTTCATTCAAACCCACAGACCTGACAACAAAGACGGTCTGAGAGTTAATGACCAACTCACCCGTCTGGGCTGTCCACAATGGTTCAGAAACATAGAAACATGGAAAATAGTTGCAGGAGTAGGCCATTTGGCCCCTTAAGCCAGGACCGCCATTTAATATGATCATGGCTGATCATCCTAACTCAGTACCCCGTTCCTGCTTTCTCCCCAAGCAGCTTTATTCCGTTAGCCCTAAGAGCTATATCTGACTCTCTCTTGAAAACCTCCTGTGAATTCGCCTCCACTGCCTTCTGTGGCAGAAAATTCCACAGATTCACAATTCATCTCATCTCAGTAATAATTGAGTTCCCCCTTATTCGTAATTGAGCTCCCCCTTATTCGTAAACTGTGATATCCCTGTTCTGGACTCCCACAACATCGGGAACATTTTTCCTGTATCTAGCCTGTCCAATCCATTAAGAATTGTATATGTGTAAGACGGAACTGCAGATGCTGGTTTAAACAGAACATAGACACAAAAAGCTGGAGTAACTCAGCGGGACAGGCAGCATCTCTTGGGAGAAGGAATGAGTAGAGACCCTTCTTCAGAATTCTATATATTTCGTCAAGATCACCTCTCATCCTAAATTCCAGTTAATTCAAGAGAGCTCTCACACACACTCAGTCTGTATTTCTGTGCCTATTTATTAATTAATACAAGAGAGCGTTTCTCCCTTCCTGCTGTATATATTTGGCACACTTAGAAACTGAAAGAAACAGTTCAATGATCAGAGACAGATTAAAACGACCAACGTATATGACAGGCAGTTATATCGTGTTGTTGTTTAAACTGCAGGTTTCAGAAAATTCGACACCTATTGACGTTTAATTCCTCGGAATTCCAGGCTAGAGTTTAGTTTGAGGAGAGCGAAGCACCTGTTGGACACTTGCGAGGGAGATGAACAATGTGCCTCCGTTGTTGGTGACACCACCACCCAATACAGTATCGCCACTGTTGTGCAGTCAGTGATGTGTCTGCTGTGTGGCTACAACTGGGGAGGCCGATGACAGAGCACATTAGAGATTACAGAACCGCTGATTCCAGTCATGGGAACCACAGGGAAACAGTCCCTTCGGCCTGACTCGTCCATGCAGACTGCGATGCCTATCTACGGTGATCTCATTCACCTGTATTTGTCCCATATCCCTCCATTCCTATCCGAACCAACGGCTGTCTAAATGCTGTTTATTTGCTGTGATGGTATCTGTCCACACCCCCTCAAATGAAAAGATAGCTCCATCTTTGAAGTCAGAATTCCCTTAAATCTCTCCCCTTTCGATTAAACGTAACTTCTCTGGGTCCAGATTCTCCCAGCCTGGGAAATAACTGTGATCATCTACTCAACCCTGCTATAGTTGACATAATTATACAAGCCTCAGTAAGGTCATCCCTCTGCATTCTTGCTCCCAATGAGATAAATGCGACCCGATCAAATCTGTCCTCAAACTAACGCTATCCATTCCAAATAACATCCTGATGAATCTGTTCCGCACTGCCTCTGGCAACGGGACATCATTTGTATAATATGGTGACCAGAACTACACAAAAGGGCCTCGCAGATATTTGAAGTACGACGTAGGAGAGCGCTGCACTTGGAGGAGCAGTTAAGTCTTGGTTATTCTTTGTTTGGATGTTCAGCTGTCGTGCAAGTGTGTTCACAATCAGACGCACATGGGAAGTGAAACCACCAGTGAGTTCTGAAGTGTCGGTACCGATGAACTGCAACCGAGGCCTATATCTCTTGATGCAGGAGGATGAGGGATGATCTTCTACAGATCAACAAAATAATGAGAGGAATAGATCTGGCAGACGCACAGAGAAGGGGATGCAGGAACCATGGGGAGCAGGTTTAAGATGAGGGGGTGAAATTTAATCTGAACCTGAGGGGTATTTTTCACACAAAGGGTGGTGGGTGTGTGGAACGAGGTGCCAGAGGAGGTAGTTCAGCCCTGTACTCATAGTCATAGAGTGATATGGTGTGGAATCAGGCCCTTCAGCCCAACTTGCCCACACCAGCCATCAGGCCCCATCTACATTAGTTCCACCTGTCTGCATTTGGTCCATATCCCACCAAACCTGTCCTATTCATGTACCCAACCTTTCTAACTATTTCATAAACGTTGGGATAGTCCCTGCCTTAAATTCCTCATCTGTCAGTTTGTTCAATACATTCACCACCCATTGTGTGAAAAAGTTACACCTCCGATTCCTATTCAATGATTTTCCCTTCCACTTAAACGTATGTCCTCTGGACCTCGATTCGCCTATTCAGGGCAGGAAAATCCGAGCATCCACTCCATCTATTCCTTTCATGGTCTAAAACATGTCTATAAGATCACCCCTCATCCTCCTGCGCTACAAGGAGACCAATCCCACCCAATTGATTCTGTCTTCAAACTAACGCTGTCCATTCCAGATAACATCCTGGTGAATCTGTTCCGCACTGTCTCTGGCAACAGGACATCATATCTATAATATGGTGACCAGAACTACACAAAAGGGCCTCGCAGATATTTGAAGTACAACCGAGGAGAGCGCTGCACTTGGAGGAACAGCTAAGTCTTGATTTTTCTGTATGTGGGTATTCATTTGTAGCTCAAATGCGTTCAGAATCATACACAGATGGGAAGTGAAACCATCAGTGAGTTCAGAGGTGTCCGTACCAATCAGCACGAGGCAAATGTTGTCAACGTTGTCACTGGTGAAAATATATCTGAGCAGCGTGCGATGGAACTGGGTAGCTGGTTGTTACAGTATGTGAGATGTCCTGGAAATGGATGATACAAAGGACATACCTGTGTGTGACGTTAGTGTGGTCAGTGATGGGTCTGGATAAGCAGTGACATTATCAGTGTGGTCAGTGATGGGTCTGGATAAGCAGTGACATTATCAGTGTGGTCAGTGATGGGTCAAGATAAGCAGTGACATGATCTCATTAAATCTGACACCGATGTTTTACATTTGATATGATGTAAAATAAAGAATCCTTTCTTTTTATTTTTCTTCAGTTTTTATTTTGTTTTTTCACAGAGATATATACAAAACAGTACAACACCATCGACATAAATAAAATATAATAAGAAAAACAACAAAAATAAATAGATAAATAAGCAAAGGATTACCAAATAAAATATAAAAAAGTAACAATGATTGGTTATCTGGTAAGATTTCAATATTCGCACAAACATACCATCTAGTTCTATATAACACAATCTTCCAATATCTAGCTCGGCATTTATCTAGTTGGTGTCATGGCTCAAATAAATGATCCATTTTTCCCAGATCTTGTCAAAGAATCCCTTCTTTTTAATTCAAATGTTCGACTCTAAAGGGTTAACTCAAGTTCAGTATCCATAATTAATCTAAACTTTAATGAGCATTAACTGCATTTTGCTGCTGGTAAACACGGCAGCTGAAGATGCATTAGCTTGTTATTTTCTTCTTAATTAACACCGGTTAGAAATGCCAATTAACTTTCTCCGGCATACACTTGAAAGAATAACACATAATGCTGAAAATTAAAATGCAGCTTCAGATCTGAGAAAGGGGGAGTTGGTTAAATGTTCTTTGCGTTTCTCCCAATGGGGAATATTAGTTCCAGCCGGTGAACACTATCTGTGGCTCTGTTCAATCTGCAGTTTATTTTGTAGTGAACTACTTCAGACCAGGTGACAGGTAGATGCCAATTCAAACTCACAGACCAGACAGCATGGTCGGTCTGAGAGTAAATGACGAACTCATCCGTCTGGGCTGTCCACACAGCGGCACAGAGAAAGCTGCCACACACGCAGACTACATTTATGTGCTTATTTATCATGTAATTCAAGAGAGCATATCTCCCGTCATGCAGTGCAAACATGGCACTCGTAGAAACTGAAATAAACACTTCAATGATCAGGGACTGTTATTAAAAAAGACCAATGTCTATGACAGGCAATTATAATGTTTTGTGCTTAATCTGCATCTTTGAGAAGAGTGGACATGTTTTGATGTTTAATTCCCCTGATTTCAAGGTTAGAGTTTAGTGGCAACAAAATATCCAAGGGCCATTTAAAAGCAGTTTCTCTGTTAGTGCTGTACCAGGCGCAAATTTCAGACAAAGGCTGTTGTGTTTCATGGGGAGGGATGGTGCATTTTAGTTCATCTGAACTATTCCCATTTCCCGGCATATGAATCATCTCCCTCTAAACCATTCCCCTCATGTACCTGTCCAAATGTCTTAGTGTTCCCATTATGACGCTACCTATGGCACTATCCACCTCTATGAGGTCACTGCACTGCCTGCTGCGCTCCATGGAATAAAGTCCTGGCGAGCCCAACATTTCACTGTAGCTCCGACCCTTGTTTTCTGGCAACGCGTTGGAAAATATTTTCTGCACTCTTTACAAATTAGTGGCATATTTCCTAAACATGGTGACGTAAGATTATACACGTTACTCCAAGTACGTCCTCAACAACGTCTTGTCCAACTGAACATAACTTTCCAACTTTTACATTTTATTCACTGGCTGGTGAATACAGTGAGCCCAAAAAAACCTTCTCCACCACCCTATCCCCCTGTTACATCCCTTTTCTTGCAACAATCTACTTTTATTCTGAGATCCCTCTGCTCTACAACACTACCCAGCTAACTACCTTTCACGGTGAAGATCATGCCCTGGCTGGTTTTCCCTAATTTAAAATCTCACACATCTGCAAGAAACACTATTTGAAATTTCTCAGCCCACTTTCCAATTTGAAAAGTTTCCTGCTTTAATCCTTGCCAACCATTTTCAATGCCTGTGATACCACCTACTTTAGTGTCAACTGCAAACTTTTACATTAGTCCGTTACATTCTCAGGCAACTCATTGACACAGATGACAAACAACAATGAGCGCAGCACCAATCCCTGAGATAGACCACCACTCCTTGACCAATGAACGAAACTGTACCATATGCCTCTTTACAACTGTCCACTGCCGTTATCACATTCAGGGAGATGTTTACCTGTATTGCAAGATACTTTTATACATCACTGATGTTAAGGGTCATGCCATTAATTATATAGTTTGAACTCACATTTGACGTCCCAAATTGCAACATCTCTCATTTGCTCAGAATAATTTGCATCTGTGATTTCCCCCACCCCTCCCATCTCTCTACTTGATCTATACGCCACTAAATACTGAGACAGCCTCCCTCACATTCCTCAACCCCAGAAATCTTGGTGTCATCCGCAAACTTACAAAACAACCCGTGTATATTCACGCCCAAGTCATTTATGTGTATCACAAACAGTAGAGGTCCCAGCACAGATCCCTGTGTATTACTACTGGTCACAGACCTCCAGCCTGAATATTGCCCTTCCACCACAACACTCTGCCTTCTATCATTCAGACAGTTCTGAATTCATGCGACCATGTCACCGTTAATCCCGTGTGCCTTCACCTCCTGGATCGGTCTACCATGGGAGACTTTGTCAAAGGTCCGGATAAGCAGTGATATTATCAGTGTGGTCAGTGATGGGTCTGGATAAGCAGTGACATTATCAGTGTGGTCAGTGATGGGTCTGGATAAGCAGTGATATTATCAGTGTGGTCAGTGATGGGTCTGGATAAGCAGTGACATTTTCAGTGTGGTCAGTGATGGGTCTGGATAAGCAGTGACATTATCAGTGTGGTCAGTGATGGGTCTGGATAAGCAGTGACATTATCAGTGTGGTCAGTGATGGGTCTGGATAAGCAGTGACATTTTCAGTGTGGTCAGCGGTAGGTCTGGATAAGCAGTGACATCATCAGTGTGGTCAGTGATGGGTCTGGATAAGTAGTGACATTATCAGTGTGGTCAGTGATGGGTCTGGATAAGCAGTAACATTATCAGTGTGGTCAGTGATGGGTCTGTATAAGCAGTAACATTCTCAGTAATTAATCTCATCTGTAATGAGCTCTCACGGCATCTTGTTGTTCTATCCACGTTGGCGGGTGCACACGTATTTATTTGTTATTTTCACTTTAATAGGCAGCGGTGATAATGAGTCGATAACTTTCTGCTGGATAAGATTGAAGGAATAACGCATTATGCGTCTCTCCCAACACTCCTCACTCTCTCTCTCTCTCTCCCTCTCTCCCTCCTCCCATTCTCTGTCCTCTCCCCACTTTTCCGATTCTGTTTTCCCACTTCCTCCCCTCTCCACACTCCTCCCCACTCTCTCCCCACACTCCCCTCTGTCTTGCCACACTCTGCGAATCTCTCTCCCCATACACATCCCCCTCTCTCTCCGCACCCTCTCTCCCCACTCTCCTACCACTCTCCATCCCCACACTCCTGCATTCTCCACACACTCACCACTCCTCCCATTCTTTCCCCCTCACTCCTCCCCCTCTCTCCCCCACGTGCCTCCCCATCTCTCTCCCCACGCACATCCCCCTCTCTGCCCACACTCCTACCCCTTACATTCCCCCACACTCCCCCTATCTCTCCCCGTGCTCCACCGCACTCTCTCTCCCCATTCCACTCATTCCCACACTACTCCCCCTCTCTCCCCCACACACCTCCTCCACTCCCCAATCCTCCCCCTGTTTGTCATAAGGTCGTAACTGATAGTAGAATTAGAGAGGGGGAGAGAGACAGGGGTTTGTGAGAGAGAGAGGGGGTAGGGTGAGAGGGGGGGGAGAGAAGGAGGAGAGGGGGAGAGAGGACAGGAGAGGAGAGAGAGAGGTGGGTCTCATCAGAGTGTTTCCCTTTGTGCGTCGATAAGGCCTTTAATGAACCGACCTGTTAGATGGAACCGCATCTGAACTCCGAGCTGGTTTACTTTGTGTCTGTGCCTATCTGAGGAAAGTCAGACATAGGATACAAGTCTCGCACAGAATGTCCTCGTACACACAGGGTGGTGGGTGTATAGAACGGGCTGTCAGACGCATGTACTAGTGCAACGTTTAAGAAACATTTAGACATTTACGTGGATGGGACGGGTTGAGAAAAATATGGGGCAAACGCGGGCAGGTGGGACTGGGATAGATGGGGCAAGTTGCATTGGAGTGGGCGAGTTGGGCCGGATATTTCCGTGCTACATGACTCCATGACGCTGTGACTTTTAAATGTATTCTTATATAGTGCACGGGGGAGAGAAAGAGGGAGAGAGAGAAGGGAGAGAGAGAGAGAGGGCGGGGAGGGAAGGAGAGGGAGAGAGAGGGGGTAATAATTATTAGCTTAATATATTGTAAATTTGTTTCTCAAGTCGAGGGGGGGGGTCATGGTATCAAATATTAGTTTAGTTTATAATTGTAAATTCATGAAAATGAAGTGGAGAGGGGGAGAGAGAGGAGAAAGAGAGACGGGGAGAGACTGAAGGAAGGGAGAGAGGGTGGTGAGAGAAAGAGGAGGAAGAGTGAAAGAGAGGAGAGAGAGGGGGAAGTGAGAGAGAGGTGAGATAGAGGGGGAAGAGAGAGGGGGAGAAAGGGAGAGGGAAAGAGAGGGGGAGAGAGAGGAGGAAGAGAGGGGAGAGTTTAGTTTTTATTTTAACAGTTTATTTTATTTAGTCAAAAGAGAGGAGAGAGAGAGAAATGAGGCGAGGGGAAGAGAGAGAGAGGGGGAGAGAGAGGTGGAGAGACTGGGGAAGAGAGAGAGACTGGGGACAAAAAGGAGAGAGGGAGAGGGCAGAGAGAGGGGAGAGATAGGAGAGGTCGGGAGAGGGAGGGGAGGGGAGAGTGGGGAGAGAGGGAGCGGGAAGTTGGTATCAAATATTAATTTATTTTAATTGATTGTTGTAAATGTAGTCTTATAAAATGGGGGGGATGGAAAGAGAAGTAGAGAAAGAGGGGAGAGAGAGTGAGGGGGGGGGAGAGAGTGGGTAACAAATATTAGTTTAGTTTATTGTTGAATTTATTATAAAATGGAATGCGAGAAAGAATATCAAATATTAGTTTAGTTTATTATTGTGAATTAATTGATTATTGTGAGGGGGAGAGAAAGGGGAGAGATTATTTTTAGTTTAGAGACATAGAAACGTAGAATATAGGCGCAGGAGGCCATTTGTCCCTTCGTGCCAACACCCATTCATTGTGATCATGGCAGATCATCCACAATCAGTAACCTGTGCCTGCTTCTCCCCATATTCCTTGATTCCGCTCGCCCCTAGAGCTCTTTAATTTAGTTTAGTTTATTTAGTCAAAGGAGAGGAGAGAGATAGAGATGGGGTGAGTGTGAGAGAGAGAAGGGGAGAGTGAAAGGGGAGAGAGTTTATCACATTAGTCCGCGCGGGAATAGGTGAGGCTTCGGGTCGAGATCCTTCTAAAGACTGATGTCAAGGGGGCGGGACAAAGAAAGGATATAGATGGAGACAGGAAGACAGTGGGAGAACTGGGAAGGGGGGGAATAGGAGAGAGACAGAGGAACTGTCTAAAGTTGGAGATGTCAATGTTCATACTGCTGGGCGGCAAGCTGCCCAAGCGAAATATGAGGTGCTGTTTCTCCAAATTCCGGTGGGCCTCACTATGGCACTGGAGGAGGCCCATGACAGAAAGGTCAGACCCGGTGGCTGAGCTTTCTTCATTGCCTGCCGTACCTGCATGCTTACTTTTAGTGACTGATCTACAAGGATTCGCAGGTCTTGTTGCACTTCCCCTTTTCATAATCTGACACCATTCAGATAATAATCTGCCTTCTTGTTCTTGCCACCAAAGTGGATAACCTCACATTTATCCACATTATACTGCATCTGCCCACTCACCCAACCTATACAAGTCACCCTGCATCCTCAGAGCATCTTCTTCACAGTTCATCATGCCACCCAGCTTTGTGTCATCTGCAAATCTGCTGATGTTACTTTTTATTCCTTCATCAAAATCATCTATATATGGATTGTAAATGGCTGCGGTCCCAGAACTGTGCCTTGCGGTACCCCACTAGTCACTGCCTGCCATTGTGAAAGGGACCCATTAATTCCTGCTCTTTGTTTCCTGTCTGCCAACCAATTTTCTATCCATGTAAATACCCTGCCCCCAATACTCTGTGCTCTAATATTGCCCACTCATCTCCTGATTGCCCACTAATTGCCCACTAACCAGTGTCCTCGTGTACCTGTCCAAATGTCTTAGTGTTAATATTATGACGCTTCCTATGATACTGTGCACCTCCATGAGATCACTGCTCTCTCCACTGCGCTCCATGGAATAAGGTCCTGGCATGTCCAGCCTTTCCCTCTAGCTCCGAACCTTGTCTCCGGGCAACATGTTCGATAATATATTCGGCACTCTTTACAAATTAGTGGCATATTTCCCAAACACGGTGGCTAAAAATATGCACATTACTCCAAGTGCGTCCTCCCCAACGTCTTGTCCAACTGAACATAACTTTCCAACTTTTAAATTTTATTCACTGGCTGATGAAGACAGTGGGCCCAGAAACCTTCTCCACCACCCTATCCCCCTGTTACGTCCCTTTTCTTGGAACTATGTACTTTTGTTCTGAGATCCCTCTGCTCTACAACACTCCCCAGCGAACTGCCATTCACGGTGAAGATCATGCCCCGGTCTGACTTCCCAAAATAAAAACCTCACACTTACCTGCAAGAAACACCATTTGCTATTTCTCAGCTCACTTTCCAATTTGAAAAAGTTACTGCTTTAATTCTTGCTCACCATTTTCACTGACTGTGATACCACAGGGGGGAGAGAAAAAGGGGAGAGAGAGGGAGGAGAGAGAGGGTGAGAGATAGATTGAGGGAGGGTGAGAGAGAGGGGAGAGAGAGAGAAAAGGGAGAGAAAGTGAGAGAGAGAGAGAGAGAGAGAGAGAGAGAGAGAGAGAGAGAGAGAGAGAGAGAGAGAGAGAGAGAGAGAGAGAGAGAGAGAGAGAGGAGAGAGAGAGAGAGAGAGAGAGAGAGAGAGAGAGAGAGAGAGAGAGAGAAGGGTGGAGAGGGAGAGTGATAGGTGAGAAAGATGGGGAGAGGGGGTATCAAATATTAGTTAAGTTAATTTATTATTTTTAATGTTTTCTTATACAGTGGAGGGGCGGAGAGAGAGAGAGGGGGAGATAGAGCGATAGAAAGGGGAGGGGAGGGAGAGAGAGGGGATAACAAATATTAGCTTCATATAAACATAGCACAAAAAGTAAGGACATTTGTGTTTGGTAGATTATTTCTTTGTTGTAACAATGCTTCTTGGCAATAAATCTTATACCGTTCGAAAGCCTGTTTATTTCCCTTTTAAATGGTGCCACATTTGTAAGGAACTTGCATTTGTGGGATGAGCAGCAGAGCTGAGTATGTGGGTTGCGCCCATGAAAAATCTGCCAAATCTTCTCTGCCAATGCCAAACAGCTTATTCTGCCATTGACTCTCGTTCGGTGTTGCTTGGTGGATTGGATGATTGAAGTCTGAAGAAACAAGACATATTGGCAATTTAACAATTTATTCATTTAATAAACAGGAGCCTCAGTAGCGTGTGGAAGAACCATACACAGCCACAACAGCCTGGCACCTCCTCCTCATGCTGGTCACCAGCCTGGTCACACACTGTTGTGGGGATGGCAATCCCATTCTTCAACCAGCATTTGTCGCAAGTCAGCCAACGTGGTTGTGTTGGTCACTCTGGCACGAACAGCACGCCAAGCTGATGCCACAAGTGTTCAATGGGGTTGAGGTCAGGTCTGCTGGCAGGCCATTCCATCCTCTCCACTCCCAAATTCTGGAGGTAGTCTCTGAGAAACCCTGCTCTGTGGGGGCGAGCATTGTCATCTTGGAGGATAGAGTTCGGTCCCAGACTGTGGAGATATGGGATTGCCACTGGTTGCAGAATCTCATCTCGATATCTCTCTACATTGAGATTGCCTCCAATGATGACAAGCCTCGTTTTTCCAGTGAGGGAGATGCCGCCCCACACCATCACACTGCCTCCACCAAAAGATGTTACTCTATTGGTGCAGCAATCAGCATAGCATTCTCCGCGTCTTCTCCACACTTTCACCCTATGATCCAACTACCGTAGGCAGAATCTGGACTCATCGCTGAACATAACGTTCCTCCACATGTTCAGGTTCCAGTGCACGTGTTGCCGTCACCAGCGCAAACGGGCCTGACGGTGAAGGGCAGTCATGGCAGGCCTCCTGGCAGCCCTATGAGACCCGGAGATCGGTTGCGTGCTGTCTGTTCCGAATTGTCTGGGCAGAGAGCCGTCGGCCATATCGTCCTGCAAACATTGACTGCAAATCTGTAGAAGACAGCCTACGGTTCCTAAGTGCTGACAGGGTGCGGAAACGGTCTTCTTCGGGAGTCGTCTTCTTGGGACGCCCACTTCGCAGTCCTGTCTCTGACATCCCCCGTTATATGGAACTTGGCCTTCACTTTGGAGATGGTACTAGGGCTCACTCCAAATAATGCCGCAACTTGGTTTTGCGGAACACCAGCTTGAAGTTGCCCTATCTCACGGGCCCTATCCAGATCAGTCAAACGTGGCATGCCGATTCTTGGAGCAGACACCTACTGACCACTGTAGCGGGGCCCATGCTCACAGATGCTACCAGTCAGGTGCCAATCAGGGCACCTGATTGTCAGCACCTGGGGGGTACCAGAAGCTCAAAAAACAAGAGTCAACAGCAAGAGCAGAATACGTTCTTTGGCATTGGCAGAGAAGATTTGGCAGATTTTTCATGGGCGCAACCCATATACTCAGCTCTGCTGCTCATCCCACAAATGCATGTTCCTTACAAATGTGGCACCATTTAAAAGGGAAATAAACAGGCTTTCCAACGGTATAAGATTTATTGCCAATAGCATTGTTACAACAAAGAAATAATCTACCAAACACAAA
>NW_027601282.1:401001-406001 GCF_053455715.1 Rhinoraja longicauda
CGTTGTTGGTGACACCACCACCCAATACAGTATCGCCACTGTTGTGCAGTCAGTGATGTGTCTGCAATGTGGCTACAACTGGGGAGGCCGATGACAGAGCACATTAGTGATTACAGAACCGCTGATTCCAGTCATGTGAACAACAGGGAAACAGGCCCTTCAGCCCAGCGGTCCATGCGGACCGAGATGCCTATCTACGGTAATCTCATTCACCTGTATTTGTCCCATATCTGTCCATTCCTATCCGAAACAAACGCCTGTCCAAATGCTGTTTATTTGCTGAGATGGTATCTGTCCCCACCGCCTCAAATGAAAAGATTGCACCATCTTTGAAGTTAGAATTCCCTTAAATCTCTCCCCTTTCGATTAAACGTAACTTCTCTGGGTTCAGATTCTCCCAGCCTGGGAAATAACTGCGACCATCTACTCAACCCTGCTGTAGTTGACATAATTTTACAAGCCTCAGTAAGGTCGTCCATGTACATTCTTGCTCCAATAAGATCAATCCCACCTGATCAAATCTGTCCTCAAACTAACGCTGTCCATTCCAGATAACATCCTGGTGAATCTGTTCACCACCGCCTCTGGCAATAGGACATCATTGGTATAATATGGTGACCAGAACTACACAAAAGGGCTTCGCAGATATTTGAAGTATGACTGAGGAGAGCGCTGCACTTGGAGGAGCAGTTAAGTCTTGATTATTCTTTATTTGGATGTTCAGCTGTAGTGCAAGTGTATTCACAATCAGACGCACATGGGAAGTGAAACCATCAGTGAGTTCAGAAGTGTCGGTACCGATGAACTGCAACCGAGGCCTATATCTCTTGATGCAGGAGGATGAAGAATGATCTTCTACAGATCAACAAAATAATGAGAGGAATAGATCTGGCAGACGCACAGAGAAGGTGAAGCAGGAACCATGGGGAGCAGGTTTAAGATGAGGGGGTGAAATTTAATCTGAACCTGAGGGGTATTTTTCACACAAAGGGTGGTGGGTGTGTGGAACGAACTGCCAGAGGAGGTAGTTCAGCCCTGTACTCATATAGTCATAGATTGATATGGTGTGGAATCAGGCCCTTCGGCCCAACTTGCCCACGTCAGCCAACAGGCCCCATCTACGCTAGTTCCACCTGTCTGCATTGGTCCATATCCCACCAAATCTGTCCTATTCATGTACCCAACCTTTCTAACTATTTCATAAACGTTGGGATAGTCCCTGCCTTAAATTCCTCATCTGTCAGTTTGTTCAATACATTCACCACCCATTGTGTGAAAAAGTAACACCTCCGATTCCTATTCAATGATTTTCCCTTCCACTTAAACGTATGTCCTCTGGATCTCGATTCGCCTATTCAGGGCAGGAAAATCCGAGCATCCACTCCATCTATTCCTTTCATGGTCTAAAACATGTCTATAAGATCACCCCTCATCCTCCTGCGCTACAAGGAGACCAATCCCACCCAATTGATTCTGTCTTCAAACTAACGCTGTCCATTCCAGATAACATCCTGGTGAATCTGTTCCGCACTGTCTCTGGCAACAGGACATCATATCTATAATATGGTGACCAGAACTACACAAAAGTGCCTCGCAGATATTTGAAGTACAACGGAGGAGAGCGCTGCACTTGGAGGAACAGCTAAGTCTTGATTTTTCTGTATGTGGGTATTCATTTGTAGCTCAAATGCGTTCAGAATCATACACAGATGGGAAGTGAAACCATCAGTGAGTTCAGAGGTGTCCGTACCAATCAGCACGAGGCAAATGTTGTCAACGTTGTCACTGGTGAAAATATATCTGAGCAGCGTGCGATGGAACTGGGTAGCTGGTTGTTACAGTATGTGAGATGTCCTGGAAATGGATGATACAAAGAACATACCTGTGTGTGACGTTAGTGTGGTCAGTGATGGGTCTGCATAAACAGTGACATTATCAGTGTGGTCAGTGATGGGTCTGGATAAGCAGTGACATTATCAGTGTGGTCAGTGATGGGTCAGGATAAGCAGTGACATGATCTCATTAAATCTGACACCGATGTTTTACATTTGATATGATGTAAAATAAAGAATCCTTTCTTTTTATTTTTCTTCAGTTTTTATTTTGTTTTTTCACAGAGATATATACAAAACAGTACAACACCATCGACATAAATAAAATATAATAAGAAAAACAACAAAAATAAATAGATAAATAAGCAAAGGATTACCAAATAAAATATAAAAAAGTAACAATGATTGGTTATCTGGTAAGATTTCAATATTCGCACAAACATACCATCTAGTTCTATATAACACAATCTTCCAATATCTAGCTCGGCATTTATCTAGTTGGTGTCATGGCTCAAATAAATGATCCATTTTTCCCAGATCTTGTCAAAGAATCCCTTCTTTTTAATTCAAATGTTCGACTCTAAAGGGTTAACTCAAGTTCAGTATCCATAATTAATCTAAACTTTAATGAGCATTAACTGCATTTTGCTGCTGGTAAACACGGCAGCTGAAGATGCATTAGCTTGTTATTTTCTTCTTAATTAACACAGGTTAGAAATGCCAATTAACTTTCTCCGGCATACACTTGAAAGAATAACACATAATGCTGAAAATTAAAATGCAGCTTCAGATCTGAGAAAGGGGGAGTTGGTTAAATGTTCTTTGCGTTTCTCCCAATGGGGAATATTAGTTCCAGCCGGTGAACACTATCTGTGGCTCTGTTCAATCTGCAGTTTATTTTGTAGTGAACTACTTCAGACCAGGTGACAGGTAGATGCCAATTCAAACTCACAGACCAGAAAGCATGGTCGGCCTGAGAGTAAATGACGAACTCATCCGTCTGGGCTGTCCACACAGCGGCACAGAGAAAGCTGCCACACACACAGACTACATTTATGTGCTTATTTATCATGTAATTCAAGAGAGCATATCTCCCGTCATGCAGTGCAAACATGGCACTCGTAGAAACTGAAATAAACACTTCAATGATCAGGGACTATTATTAAAAAAGACCAATGTCTATGACAGGCAATTATAATGTTTTGTGCTTAATCTGCATCTTTGAGAAGAGTGGACATGTTTTGATGTTTAATTCCCCTGATTTCAAGGTTAGAGTTTAGTGGCAACAAAATATCCAAGGGCCATTTAAAAGCAGTTTCTCTGTTAGTGCTGTACCAGGCGCAAATTTCAGACAAAGGTTGCCATGTTTCATGGGGAGGGATGGTGCATTTTAGTTCATCTGAACAATTCCCATTTCCCGGCATATGGATCATCTCCCTCTAAACCATTCCCCTCATGTACCTGTCCAAATGTCTTAGTGTTCCCATTATGACGTTACCTATGACACTGTCCACCTCTATGAGGTCACTGCACTGCCTGCTGCGCTCCATGGAATAAAGTCCTGGCGAGCCCAACATTTCCCTGTAGCTCCGACCCTTGTTTTCTGGCAACGTGTTGAAATTATTTTCTGCACTCTTTACAAATTAGTGGCATATTTCCTAAACATGGTGACGTATCCAAGTGCGTCTTCAACAAAGTCTTGCCCAACTGAACATAACTTTCCAACTTTTAAATTTTATTCACTGGCTGATGAAGACAGTGGGAAAAAAACCTTCCCCACCGCCCTATCCCCCTGTTACGTCCCTTTTCTTGCAACTATGTACTTTTATTCTGAGTCCCCTCTGCTCTACAACACTACCCAGCTAACTACCATTCGCGGTGAAGATCATGCCCTGGCTGGTCTTCCCTAATTTAAAATCTCACACATCTGCAAGAAGCACCATTTGCCATTTCTCAGCCCACTTTCCAATTTGAAAAAGTTCCTGCTCTAAACCTTGCCAATCATTTTTCAATGCCTGTGATACCACCTAATTCAGTGTCAACTGCAAACTTATACATTAGTCCGTTACATTCTCAGGCAACTCATTGACACAGATGACAAACAACAATGAGCGCAGCACCAATCCCTGAGATAGACCACCACTCCTTGACCAATGAACGAAACTGTACCGTATGCCTCTTTACAACTGTCCACTGCCGTTATCACATTCAGGGAGCTGTTTACCTGTATTGCAAGATACTTTTATACATCACTGATGTTAAGGGTCATGCCATTAATTATATAGTTTGAACTCACATTTGACGTCCCAAATTGCAACATCTCTCATTTGCTCAGAATAATTTGCATCTGTGATTTCCCCCACCCCTCCCATCTCTCTACTTGATCTATACGCCACTAAATACTGAGACAGCCTCCCTCACATTCCTCAACCCCAGAAATCTTGGTGTCATCCGCAAACTTACAAAACAACCCGTGTATATTCACGCCCAAGTCATTTATGTGTATCACAAACAGTAGAGGTCCCAGCACAGATCCCTGTGTATTACTACTGGTCACAGACCTCCAGCCTGAATATTGCCCTTCCACCACAACACTCTGCCTTCTATCATTCAGACAGTTCTGAATTCATGCGACCAAGTCACCGTTAATCCCGTGTGCCTTCACCTCCTGGATCGGTCTACCATGGGAGACTTTGTCAAAGGTCCGGATAAGCAGTGATATTATCAGTGTGGTCAGTAATGGGTCTGGATAAGCAGTGACATCATCAGTGTGGTCAGAGGTAGGTTTGGATAAGCAGTGACATTATCAGTGTGGTCAGTGATGGGTCTGGATAAGCAGTCATATTATCAGTGTGGCCAGTGATGGGTCCGGATAAGCAGTGACATTATCAGTGTGGTCAGTGATGGGTCTGGATAAGCAGTCATATTATCAGTGTGGCCAGTGATGGGTCCGGATAAGCAGTGAAGTTATCAGTATGGTCAGAGGTAGGTTTGGATAAACAGTAACATTCTCAGTAATTAATCTCATCTGTAATGAGCTCTCACTGCATCTTGTTGTTCTATCCACGTTGGCGGGTGCAGACGTATATATTTGTTATTTTCACTTTAATAGGCAGCGGTTAATGAGTCAATAACTTTCTGCGGGACACGATTGAAAGAATAACGCAT
>NW_027601282.1:408501-422042 GCF_053455715.1 Rhinoraja longicauda
CCTGGCTCAAAAGGCCAAATGGCAAATTCCTGCAACTATTTTCTATGTTTCTATGTTTCTGAACCATTGTGGACAGCCCAGACGGGTGAGTTGGTCATTAACTCTCAGATCGTCTTTGTTGTCAGGTCTGTAGGTTTGAATTAGCATCAACCTGTCAACTGGTCTGAAGTAGTTCAATAAAAAATAAACTGCAGATTGAACAGAACCTTGCCTTGTGTTCACCGGCTGGAACTAATATTCCCCACTGGGTGAATGGCACAGCACAATTGCTCAACTCTCCCTATCTCAGATCTGAAGCTGCATTTTAATTTTCAGCATTATGTGTTATTCTTTAAATTGTGTGCCGGAGAGAGGCAATTAGTATTTATAACGATTGTTAATTAAGATGAAAATCGCAAATGAATGCATCTTCACCTGCCGTGTTTACCAGCGTGGATAGAGCAGCAAGATGGAGTTAGTGCTCATTGCAGATGAGATTAATTACAGATACTGAACGTACGTTAACCCTTTACAGTCAAACATCTGCAATAATGCAAATCATATGTTTGTTATCCACTTTGGTATAAAATATAAAACACAGGAGTTAAGATGAAATGGAAGTATCACAACCTGATGCTTAGACAGAGAAACAGAAAAATGGAAAACAATTGCAGGAGTGGGACATTCGGCCCTCGAGCCTGCACCACCATTCAACATGATCATGGCTGATCATCCTAAATCAGTAACCCGTTCCTGCTTTCTCCCCATATCGTTTGTTTCCGTGACCCGAAGTGCTATATCTAACTTTTGCTTGAAAGCATCCAGTAAATTGGCCTCCACTGCCTTCTGTGGCAGAGAATTCCACAGATTCACAACTCTCTGGGTGAAAAGTTTATCCTCACATCAGTCCTAAATAGTAAACCTCTTATTCTAAAACTGTGACCCCCGGACTCCCCCAACATCGGGAACATATTTTCTATAAACAGCCTGTCCAATCCCTTAAGAATTTTATGTTTCTATAAGATTATAAGATCAGTGATAATGTCACTGCTTATCCCGACCCACCACTGACCACACTGATAATGTCACTGCTTATTCAGACCATCACTGACCACACTGATAATGTCACTGCTTATCCAGACCCATCACTGACCACACTGATAATGACACTGCTTATCCAGACCCATCACTGACCACACTGATAATGTCACCGCTTATCCAGACACATCACTGACCACACTGATAATGTCACTGCTTATCCATAGCCATCACTGACCACACTGATAATGTCACTGTTTATCCAGACCCATCACTGACCCCCCTGATAATGTCACTGTTTATCCAGACCCATCACTGACCACACTGATAATGTCACTGTTTATCCATAGCCATCACTGACCACACTGATAATGTCACTGCTTATCCAGACCCATTACTGACTGCACTGACGTCACACACAGGTAATTTCTTTGAATCATCCATTCCAAGGACATCTCACATAACAACCAGTTCCCAGTTCCGTCGCACAATGCTCAGATATATTTTCACCAGTGAAATCATTGGCAACATTGGCCTCGTGCTGAGCCACGGTAGATGATTGAACAGACGGTAGCGCAGCGGTAGAGTTGCTGCTTTACAGCGAATGCAGCGCCGGAGACTCAGGTTCGATCCTGACTACGGGTGCTGCACTGTAAGGAGTTTGTACGTTCTCCCCGTGACCTGCGTGGGTTTTCTCCGAGATCTTCGGTTTCCTCCCACACTCCAAAGACGTACAGGTATGTAGGTTAATTGGCTGGGTAAATGTAAAAATTGTCCCTAGTGGGTGTAGGATAGTGTTAATGTACGGGGATCACTGGGCGGCACGGACTTGGTGGGCCGAAAAGGCCTGTTCCCGGCTGTATATATATGATATGATATGATATGATACGATAATATGCAGGTTACTGACCCACAGCTAACCTTTGAACAGAAACTATGACTGTTAATGTTAAAAAACAAGTGTGATTAACATGATTTGGCTTGAAGTGGATGATCAGCCATGGTAACAAAGAATGGCGGTGCTGGCTCGAAGGGCCTAATGGCCTCCTCCTGCACCTATTTTCTATGTTTCTATGTTTCGAAGTGAATCTGTTCTCCGATCCCAGGACAGAGATCTAAGGACAAGTGAGGAATGTCTTACTGCCCTATTTGTGCACACACCCTCCAGTTATAGAGACATGGAGTCAGAGAATCTGAGAGGCTTTGGCCCAGCCTGCCCACACTGGCCAACATGTCTCATCCACACTAGTCCCACCTGCCTTCGATCGGCACATATTCCTATCAATGGCTTATCGATGCCTGTCTAAATGGTCCTTCAAGTTTGCGAGAGTATTTTTGTGTTAGCACCTTAATATAATACATTTTATAATGAGTAGCTTTAGTATCTTTGTACCTGATAGTACCTTTTATAGTCAGCTTTTCTAAGACGTGACCAAAAACGGTCGATCAGGGCAGATCTGTAGATATTGAATACATGGACTTCAGCATTGTATTCGAGAAGGTTCCTCGTGGTAGCTTGCTCTTGAAGGTTAGATCGCATGAGACGCAAGGAGAGATAGCTGAATGGATAGCAAATTGGCTTCATGGAAGGAAGCAGAGGGTGATAGTGGAAGGTTGCTTCTCAGACTGGACGCCAGTGACTAGTGGCATGCGTCAGGGTTCGCTGCTGGGCCCGGTACTGTTTGTCATCTATATCAAAGATTTGGATGAGATCACGCAGCGGCAAGATTAGCAAGTTTGCAGATGAAACAAGAGTGGGTTGTTTTGCAGTCAGTAAAGATGGTTGTGATGAAGTGCAATAGGATCTTGATCGATTAGTCACGTGTACTGAGGAATGGTTGATGGAATTAATGCAGATAAATGTGAGAAGCATAGAAACATAGAAAATAGGTGCAGGAGGATGCCATTTGGCCCTTCTAGCAAGCACCGCCATGCATTGTGATCATGGCAGAGCATCCACAATCAGTAACCTGTGCCTGCCTTCTCCCCATATCCCTTGATTCCGCTTGGCCCTGGAACTCTAGCTAACTCTCTTTTAAATTCATCCAATGTGTTGGCCTCCACTGCCTTCGTAGGCAGAGAATTCCACAAATTCACAACTCTCTGGGTGAAAAAATAAATTCACCTCAGTTTTAAATGGCCTCCCCTACAATCTTAGACTGTGCCCACTTGTTCTGGACTCCCCCAACATCGGAAAAAAGTTTCCTGCATCTAGCTTCTCCAGTCCTTTTATAATTTTATCCATTTCTATATGATTCCATCTCATACATCTGAATTGCAGTGAACACAAGCCCAGTCTTTCCAATCTTTCCTCATTTGACAGTCCCGCCATCCCGGGGATTAACCTCGTGAATCAACGCTGCACTGCCTCAATCGCAAGGATGTCCTTCCTCAAATTAGGAGACCAAAACTGCACACAATATTCCAGATGTAGTCGCACCATTGCCCTATACAAATGCAGAAGGACCTCTATAGTCAAATCAAAGTATGGTATTGCAAAGTGAGGTATTGCATTTTGAGAAATCTAACATGGGCAGAACCGACACAGTGAATGGTAGGGTGCTGGGTAGTGTTGTAGGGCAGAGGGATCTAGGAGTGCAGGTGCACAGTTCCTTGAAGGCGGAAGCACAGGTCGATCTGGTGTTGACAAAAAGGCTTTTGGCACATTGGCCTTTATCAGCCAGAGTATGGAGTATGGATGTTGGGAGGTCATGTTGCAGTAATATAAGACCTTCGTGAGGCTGCATTTGGAGTATTATGTTCTGTTCTGGGTACCGTGTTATAGGAAAGACGTTGCCAAACTGGAAACGTTCCAGGTACATTTTACGAGGATAGTGCCAGTGTCTGACCTGTAGGAAGAGGTTGAGTAGGCTCGGACTATCCATTGGAGCACAAGAGGAAGAGGGGTGATCTTATTTAGGTGTATTTGATCATGAGAGGAATTGATCGGATAAATGCACAGATTCTCTTGCCCTGAGTACGAGAATCGAGCTCCAGAGGACATACTTTTAACATGAATAGGAAAAGCTGTCATTGGAATCGGTGGGATAACTCTTTCACACAAAGGGTGGTGGATGCATGGAACAAGCTGCCAGAAGAGGTAGTTGAGGCAGGGACAATCCCAACATTTAAGAAATTGTTAGACAGGTACACGAATAGGACGGGTTTGGAGGGATATGGATGAAACGGAGGCAGGTGGGAGCAGGGACATGTTGGACGGTGTGGGCAAGTTGGGCCGAAGGGCCTGTTTCCACAACGTATCACTCCATGACTCTATGAGCACCGGCCTGAAAAACCTCCTCTGGCAACTCGTTCCATTCACCCACCAAACTTTGTGTGATAAATTACCCCTCAGGTTCCGATGAAATGTTCCCACCTCATCTTAAACCTCCGTCCCATGGTTCTTGCTTCCCCTTCTCTGTGCGCCTGCCAGGTGTATTCCTTTCATTATTTTGTTCACCTCTAAAAGATCACCCCAGCATCAAAGAATAAATTACTAGCCTGCTGAATCTGTGGCTGTAGACCAGGCCCTCCAGTCCTGGCAACATCCTCGTAAATCTGCTCTACGCCCTTTGCAGATTTACACAATTTTCCCGATACTATGGTGCCCAACACTGAACACAATAATCGAAATATGGACTCACCATCGTCTTAAACAATTGCAACATGACCTCCCAACTTCAAAACTCAAAGCTCTCGCTGATGAAGGCCAATGTGCTAAAAGCCTTTTCGACCAAACTGTTTACCTGTGACGCTACATTTAACGCACTGTGTACCTGTCGTGCCCGATCCCTCTGTTCTACAGTTAATGCATCTTTTTGTCTCGGTTCCAGCTCATCGGGACTGACACCCCAGAATTCACAGATGGTTTCATTTCCAATCTGCGTCTGATTCTGAACAAACCTGCACTGCAGCTGAACATGAAATTATAGAAAAATCAAGACTTAACTGCTCCTCCACGTGCAGCGGCCTCCTCAGTTGTGCTTCAAATATCTGCGAGGCCCTTTTGTGTAGTTATGGTCACCATATCATGGAAACTATGTCCCATTGCCAGAGACAGGTTCACCAGGATGTTATCTGGAATGAATAGTTAGAAGACAGATTAGATCTGTGCTGGGCCAATGTTGTTTGTCATCCATATCAATGAGTTGCATGAAATTGTACAAAGACTATTTTTTAAGTTTGCAGTTGACACTAAAGTAGATGGTATCACAGACTGAAAATGTTTAGCAAGAATTAAAGCAGGAACTTTTCAAATTGGAAAATGGGCTGAGAAATAGCAAACGGTGTTTCTTCCAGATAAGTGTGAGGTTTTAATTTTTGAAGTAAAATCAGGGCATGATCGTTACCGTGAATGGTAGTTAGCTAGGGAGTGTTGTAGAGCAAAGGGATCCATAAATTAGAAGTAACTCCAGCAAGTCTGCAGATGACACAATGCTGGGTGACAGTGTGAACTGCAAAGAGGATGTTAAGAGGTTGCAGGGTGAATACGACAGGTTGACTGAGTGGGCAGATGCATGGCAGATGCAATATAATGTAGATAAATGTGAGGTTATCCACTTTGGCAGCATAAACAAAGAGACAGATTACTATCTCAATGGTGTCAGATGAGGTAACGGGGAAGTACAACACGACCTGGGTGTCCTTGTACACCAGTCACTGAAAGTGAGCGTGCAGGTACAGCAGGCATGGAAGAAAGCTAATGGCATGTTGGCCTTCATTACGAGAGGATTTGAATAAAGGTGCAAAGAGGACCTTTTGCAGTTGTATTTTTTGGTCTCATAATTTGCGGAAGGACGTTGAGGCAGTGCGCCATATGTTCACGAGGTTAATCCCTGGGATGGCGTGACTGTCATATTAGGAAAGATTGGAAAGACTGGGCTTGTATTTACTGGAGTTTAGAAGGATGAGAGGGGATCTTATAGAGACGTATAAAATTATAAAAGTACTGGACAAGCTAGATGTAGGAAAAATATTTCCAAAGTTGGGGGAGTCTAGTACCAGGATCCAAAGTCTAAGAATAAAGGGGAGGCCATTTAAAACTGAGGTGAGAAGAAACCTTTTCACCCAGAGACTTGTGAATTTATGGAATTTTCTGCCACAAAAGGCAATGGAGGCCAATTCACTGGATGAATTTGAAAGAGAGTTAGACAGAACTCTAGGGGATGGTGGAATCAAGCGATATGGGGAGAAGGCAGGCACAGGTTACTGATTGTGGATGATCAGCCATGATCACCACGAATGGCGGTGCTCGCTCTAAGGGTCTAATGGCCTCCCCCTGCACCTATTTTCTATGTTTCCAAGTTTCTATGTTACATAGTTCAAAGAAAAGGGACGAAACAGGGAGGTGGGGTGGTGGAGAAGGTTTTTTGAAGCACTGTCTTCATCAGTCAGTGAATAAAATTTAGAAGTTGGAAAATTATATTCAGTTCGACAAGACGTTGGTGAGGACGCACTTGGAGTAATGTTTATATTTTTCGTCACCATGTTTAAGAAATATACCACTAATTTGTGAAGAGTGCACAAAATATTTTAGAACACGTTGCCAGCAAACAGGGGTCGGAGCTACTGGGAAAGGGTGGGCACGACAGGACTTTATTCTGTGGAGCGCAGTAGGCAGTGCGGTTATCTCACGGAGGGGCATAGTATCATAGGTAACGTAGTAATATCATCACAAAGTTATTTGGACAGGTACATGAGGGGAATGGTTTAGAGGAAGTTGATTCATATGCCGGTAAATCGAAATCAGATGAACTAAAATGCAACATCCCTTTGTCCGAAATTTGCGCAAGGTACAGCACTAACAAATAAACTGCTTTTAAATGGCCCTTTGGCCCTTGGATATTTTGTTACCACTGAACTCTAGCCTTGAAATCAGGGGATTCGCCTGTCATATACATTGGTCATTTTTAATAACAGTCGCTGATCATTGAAATGTTTATTTCAGTTTCTACGAGTGCCAGGTTTACACTGCATGATGGGAGATATTCTCTCTTGAATTGCTTGATAAATAAGCACATAAATGAAGTCTGCGTGTGTGGCAGCTTTCTCTGTGCCGCTGTGTGGACAGCCCAGATGGATGAGTTGGTCATTTACTCTCAGACCGACCTTGCTGTCTGGTCTGTGGGTTTGAATTCACATTTACCTGTCATCTGGTCTGAAGTAGTTCACTACAAAATAAACTGCAGATTGAACAGAGCCACAGCTAGTGTTCACCGGCTGGAAATAATATTTCCCACTGGACGAATGGCACAGGATATTAACTCAACTTTTCCTTTCTCAGGTCTGAAGCTGCATTTTAATTTTGAGCATTATGTGTTATTCTTTCAAATGTATGCCGGAGAGAGTTAATTAGCATTTCTAACCTGTGTTAATTAAGAAGAAAATAACAAATTAATGCATCTTCAGCTGCCGTGTTTACCAGCGTGGATAGAGCAACAAGATGGAGTTAGTGCTCATTAAAGTTTAGATTAATTATGGATACTGAACCTGCGTTAACCATTTAGAGTCCAACATTTGAAATAAAAAGAAAGGATTCCTTATTTTTCATCATGTCAAATGTAAAAGATCGGGTTCAGATTTATTGAGATGAGGATCACTCCTCATCCAGACCCATCACTGACCACACTGATAATGTCACTGCTTATCCAGACCCATCACTGACCACACCGACGTCACACACAGGTAGATTTTGTGAGTCATCCAATCCAAGGACATCTCACATAACAACCAGTTCCCAGATCCGTTGCACACTGCTCAGATATGATTTCACCAGTGAAACCATTGACAACATTGGCTTCGTGCTGAGCCACTGTAGATGATTGAACATGTATGCAGGTTACCGATCCACAGCTAACAATTGAGCAGAACTGCTGTACTGTTAATGTTTAAAAAAAAGTGTGATTTACATGATTTGTCTTGAAGTGGATGATCAGCCATGATCACAAGGAATGGCGGTGCTGGCTCGAAGGGCCTAATGGCTTCCTCCTGCACCTATTTTCTATGTTTCTAAGTGAATCAGTTCTCCGATCCCAGGACAGAGATCCATGGACAAGTGAGGAATATCTTACAACACTATTTGTGCACACACCCTCCAGTTATAGAGACATGGAGTCATAGAATCTTACAGAGGCTTCGGCTCAGCCTGCCCACACCGGCCAACATGTCCCATCCACACTAGTCCCACCAGCCTGTGATTGGCACATATTCCTATCCATGGCTTATCTATACACCCGTCTAAATGTTCCTTAAAGTTTGCGAGAGTACTTTTGATGTTAGCACCTTTATTTCATACATTTTATAGTGAGTAACTTTAGTACCTTTGTACCCGATAGTACCTTTCATAGTTAGCTTTTTGAAGACATAACCAAAAAGGTCTATCAGGTCAGATCTGTAGATATTGTATTCATGGACTTCAGCATTTTATTCGAGAAGGTTCCTCGTGGTAGCTTGCTCTTGAAGGTTAGATCGCATGAGATGCAAGGAGAGATAGCTGAATGGATCGCACATTTGCTTCATGGAAGGAAGCAGAGGGTGATAGTGGAAGGTTGCTTCTCGGACTGGACGCCAGTGACTAGTGGCGTGCCTCAGGGTTCGGTGCTGGACCCGTTACTGTTTGTCAGCTATATCAAAGATTTGGATGAGAACACTCACGGCAAGATTAGCAAGTCTGCAGATGATGCAAAAGTGGGTTGATTTGCAGACAGTGAAGATGGTTGTGATGAAGTGCAATAGGATCTTGATCGATTATCCAAGTGTACTGAGGAAAGGCTGATGCAATTTAATGCAGATAAATGTGAGAAACATGGAAACATAGAAAATAGGTCCTTCAGGAGGCTATTTGGCCCTTCGAGCCAGCACCGCCATTCATTGTGATCATGGCTGATCATCCATAATCAGTAACCCGTGCCTGCCTTCCCCACATATCCCTTGATTCAGCCAGCCCCTGGAGCTCTATCTAACTATCTTTTGAATTCATCCAGTGTATCGGCCTCCACTGTCTTCCGTGGCGGAGAATTCCACAAATTTACAACTCTTTGGGTGAAAACGTTTTTTCTCACCTCAGTGTTTAATGGCTTCCACTTTATTCCTACACTGCGTCCCCTGGTTCTGGACTCCCCCAACATCGGGACCATTTTTCCTGCATTTGGTTGTCGAGTCCTTTTATAATTTTATACGTTTCTATAAGATCCCCGCTCATACATCTAAATTCCAGTGAATACAAGCTCAGTCTTTCAATCCTTCCTCATATGACAGTCCCGCCATCCCGGGGATTAATCTTGTGAACGTACGCTGTACTGCCTCAATAGCAAGGATGTCCTTCCTCAAATTAGGAGACCAAAACTGGACACAATACTCCACATGTCGTCTCACCATGGGCCTATACAACTGCAGAAGGTCCTCTTCACTCCTATAGTCAAATCAAAGTATAGTATTGCAACGTGAGGTATTGCATTTTGGGAAATCTAACATGGGCAGGACCGACATAGTGAATGGTAGGGTTCTGGGTAGTTTTGTAGAGAAGAGGGATCTAGGAGTGCGGGTGCAGAGTTCCTTGAAGGCGGAGTCACGGGTAGATCTGGTGGTCAAAAAGGCTTTTGGCACATTAGCCTTTATCAGCCAGAGTATTGAGTATGGATTTTGGGAGGTCATGTTGCAGTCATATAAGACCTCCGTGAGGTCCCATTTGGAGTGTTATGTTCTGTTCTGGGTACCGTGTTGTAGGAAAGACGTTGCCAAACTGGAAACTTTCCAGGTACATTTTACGAGGATAGTGCCAGTGTCTGACCTGTAGGGAGAGGTTGAGTAGGCTGGGATTCTGTCCCCTGGAGCACAAGAGGAAGAGGGGTGATCTTATTTGGTGTATTTGATCATGAGAGGAATTGATCGGGTAGATGCACAGAGTCTCTTGCCCCGAGTAGGAAAATAGAGCTCCAGAGACACACTTTCAAGGTGAATACGAAAATATTTCATTGGAATCGTAACTTTTTCACAAAAAAGGGTGGTAAATGCATGGAACAAGCTGCCAGAGGAGGTAGTTGAGGCAGGGACAATCCCAACATTTAAGAAATTGATAGACAGGTACATGAATAAGACTGGTTTGGAGGGATATGGCTGAAACGCAGGCAGGTGCTTGTAGGGACATGTTGGACGGTTTTGGCAAGTTAGGCCTGTTTCCACAACGTATGACTCTATGATTCTATGAGTACCGGCCTGAAAAACCTTCTATGGCAACACATTCCATACACCCACCACATTTTGTGTGAAAAATTACCCCGCAGTTTCCGATTAAACTTTCCCACCTCATCTTAAACCTCTGTCCCTTGGTTCTTGCTTCACCTACTCTGTACGTCTGCCAGGTGCATTCCTTTAATTATTTTGTTCACCTCTAAAGGATCATCCCAGATAATCCTGCGCACCAAGGAATAAAGTACTATCCTGCTGAATCTGTGTCTGTAGATCAGGCTCTCCAGTCCTGGCAACATCCTCGTGAATCTTCTCAACACCCTTTCCAGATTGACACAATTTTTCCAATACTATGCTGCCCAAGACTGAGCACAATACTCTAAGTGCAGCCTCACCAACATCTTATACAACTGCAACATGACCTCCCAACATCAAAACTCATTACTCTCACCGATGAAGGCCAGTGTACCAAAAGCCTTTTTGACCAAACTATTTACCTGTAACGCTACTTTCAATGCACTGTGTACCTGTCGTGCTAGATCCCTCTGCTCTATAGTTATTTCACCTTTTTGACTCGGTTCCAGCTCATCGGGACTGACATCCCTGAACTCACTGATGGTTTCACTTCCAATCTGCGTCTGATTCTGAACAAACCTGCACTGCAGCTGAACATCAAAATAAAGAAAAATCAAGACTTAACTGCTCCTCCACGTGCAACGGCCTCCTCAGTTGTACTTCAAATATCTGCGAGGCCCTTTGTGTAGTTCTGGTCACCATATTATGGAAATGATGTCCTATTGCCAGAGACAGTGCGGAACAGATTCACCAGGATGTTATCTGGAATGAATAGTTCGAAGACAGATTAGATCTGTGCTGGGCTCAATGTTGTTTGTCATCCATATCAATGAGTTGCATGAGATTGTACAAATACTATTTTTAAAGTTTGCAGTTGAAACTAAAGTAGATGGTATCACAGACTGTGAAAATGTTTAGCAAGAATTAAAGGAAGAACTTTTCAAATTGGAAAGTGGGCTAAGAAATGGCAAACGGTGTTTCTTCCAGATAAGTGCGAGGTTTTAATTTTGGGAAGTCAAATCAGGGCATGATCTTCACCGTGAATGTTAGTTAGCTGGGGAGTGTTGTAGAGCAGAGAGATCCATAAATTAGAAGTAACTCCAGCAAGTTTGCAGATGACACAATGCTGGGTGACAGTGTGAACTGCAAAGAGGATGTTAGGAGGTTGCAGCGTGACTACGACAGGTTGAGTGAGTCGGCAGATGCATGGCAGATGCAATATAATGTAGATAAATGTGAGGTTATTCACTTTGGCGGCAAATACAAAGAGACAGATTATTATCTTAATGGTGTCAGTTAAGGTAACGGGGAAGTGCACAAGACCTGGGTGTCCTTGTACACCAGTCACTGAATGTAAGCGTGCAAGTACAGCAGGCATTAAAGAAAGCTAATGGCATGTTGGCCTTCATACCGAGATAATTTGAGTAAAGCAGCAAAGGAGCCATGGTGAGACCACATCTTGAGTATTGTGTGCAGTTTTGGTCTCATCATTTGAGGAAGGACGTCCTTGCTTTTGAGGCAGTGCAGTGTCGGTTCACGAGGTTAATCCCTGGGATGGCGGGACTGTCATATGAGGAAAGATTGGAAAGACTGGGCTTGTATTCACTGGAGTTTAGAAGGATGAGAGGGGATCTTATAGAGATATGTAACATTATAAAAGTACTGGAAAAGCTAGATGCAGGAAAAATGTTTCCAATGTTGGGGGAGTCTAGAACCAGGGGTCACAGTCTAAGAATAAAGGGGAGGCCATTTAAAACTGAGGTGAGAAGAAACTTTTTCACCCAGAGACCAGTGAATTCATGGAATTTTCTGCCACAGAAGGCAATGGGGGGCAATTCACTGGATGAATTTAAAAGAGAGTTAGACAGAGCTCTAGGGGCTGGTGGAATCAAGGGATATGGGGAGAAGGCAGGCACAGGTTACTGATTGTGGATGATCACCCATGATCACCTTGAATGGCGATGCTGGCTCGAAGGGACTAATTGCCTCCCACTGCACCTATTTTCTATGTTTCTAAGTTTCTACGTTACATAGTTCTAATTTGTAAAGAATGCATCATATATTTTAGAACACGTTGCCAGGAAATAAGGGTCGGAGTTACAGGGAAAGGCTGGGCATGCCAGGACTTTATTCCATGGAGCGCAGTAGGCAGTGGAGCGATCTCATGGAGGGGCATAGTATCAGAGGTAACATAGTAATATCAACACAAATCATTTGGAGAGGTACATGAGGGGAATGGTTTAGAGGGAGATGATTCATATGCCGGTAAATGGGAATAGTTCAGGTGAACTAAATGGACCATCCCTCCCCATGAAACAAGGCAACCTTTGTCCGAAATTTGCGCCAGGTACAGCACTAACAAATAAACTGCTTTTAAATGGCCCTTGGGATATTTTGTTACCACTGAACTCTAGCCTTGAAATCAGGGGATTTGCCTGTCATGTATATTGGTTATTTTTAATAACAGTCCCTGATCATTGAAGAGTTTGTTTCAGTTTCTACGAGTGCCAGGTTTACACTGCATGATGGGAGATATGCTCTCTTGAATGACTTGATAAATATGCACATAAATGAAGTCTGCGAGTGTGGCAGCTTTCTCTGTGCCGCTGTGTGGACAGCCCAGACGGATGAGTTGGTCATTTTCGCTCAGACCTACCTTGCTGTCTGGTCTGTGGGTTTGAATTCACATCTTCCTGTCACCTGATCTGAAGTAGTTCACTACAAAATAAACTGCAGATTGAACAGAGCCACAGCTAATGTTCACCGGCTGGTACTAATATTCCCCATTGGGTGAAACGCACAGAACATTTACCCAACTCTGTTATTCTCAGATCTTAAGCTGCATTTTAATGTTCAGCATTATGTGTTAATATTTCAAGTGTATGCCGGAGAGAGTTAATTAGCATTTCTAACCTGTGTTAATTAAGAAGAAAATAACAAATTAATGCATCTTCTCCTGCCCTGTTTACCAGCGTGGATAGAGCAGCAAGATGGAGTTAGTACTCATTGCTGATGAGATTAATTATGGATACTGAACCTGCATTAACCCTTTAGAGTCCAACATTTGAAATAAAAAGAAAGGATTCCTTATTTTACATCATGTCAAAGGTAAAACATCGGGGTCAGATTTAATAAGATTGGGATCGCGCCTCATCTAAACCCATCACTGACCACACTGATAATGTCACTGCTTATCCAGACCCATCACTGACCACAGTGATAATGTCACTGCTTATCCAGACCCATCACTGACCACACTGATA
>NW_027601282.1:422542-430818 GCF_053455715.1 Rhinoraja longicauda
CCTTCCTCCCTCCCTTCCCTCTCTCCCTCCCTCCTGCCTCCCTTTCCCTCTCTCCCTCCCTCTCCCTCTCCCCTCTCCCTCTCTCTCTCCCCCCCCGCTCCCCCTCTCTCTCTCTCTCCCTCCCTCTCTCTCTCCTCCCTCTCTCTCTCTCTCTCTCCCTCTCTCTCTCTCTCTCTCTCGTTGGATAAGCAGTGACACTATCAGTGTGGTCAGTGATGGGTCTGGATAAGCAGTGACATTATCAGTGTGGTCAGTGATGGGTCTGGATAAGCAGTGACATTATCAGTGTGGTCAGTGATGGTTTAGATGAGGCGCGATCCTCATCTTATTAAATCTGACCCCGATGTTTTACCTTTGACATGATGTAAAATAAGGAATCCTTTCTTTTTATTTCAAATGTTGGACGCTAAAGGGTCAACGCAGGTTCAGTATCCATAATTAATCTCATCAGCAATGAGTAACTAACTCCATCTTGCTGCTCTATCCACGCTGGTAAACACGGCAGGAGAAGATGCATTAATTTGTTATTTTCTTCTTAATTAACACAGGTTAGAAATGCTAATTAACTCTCTCCGGCATACACTTGAAATATTAACACATAATGCTGAACATTAAAATGCAGCTTAAGATCTGAGAATAACAGAGTTGGGTAAATGTTCTGTGCGTTTCGCCCAATGGGGAATATTAGTACCAGCCGGTGAACATTAGCTGTGGCTCTGTTCAATCTGCAGTTTATTTTGTAGTGAACTACTTCAGATCAGGTGACAGGAAGATGTGAATTCAAACCCACAGACCAGACAGCAAGGTTGGTCTGAGCGAAAATGACCAACTCATCCGTCTGGCATGTCCATACAGCGGCACAGAGAAAGCTGCCACACTCGCAGACTTCATTTATGTGCATATTTATCACGTCATTCAAGAGAGCATATCTCCCATCATGCAGTGTAAACCTGGCACTCGTAGAAACTGAAACAAACTCTTCAATGATCAGGGACTGTTATTAAAAATAACCAATATACATGACAGGCAAATCCCCTGATTTCAACGCTAGAGTTCAGTGGTAACAAAATATCCCAAGGGCCATTTAAAAGCAGTTTATTTGTTAGTGCTGTACCTGGCGCAAATTTCGGACAAAGGTTGCCTTGTTTCATGGGGAGGGATGGTCCATTTAGTTCATCTGAACTATTCCCCATTTACCGGCATATGAAATCATCTCCCTCCAAACCATTCCCCTCATGTACCTCTCCAAATGATTTGTGTTGATATTATTATGTTACCTATGATACTATGCCCCTCCATGAGATCGCTCCACTGCCTACTGCGCTCCATGGAATAAAGTCCTGGCATGCCCAGCCTTTCCCCTGTAACTCCAACCTTATTTCCTGGCAACGTGTTCTAAAATATATGATGCATTCTTTACAAATTAGAACTATGTAACGTAGAAACTTAGAAACATAGAAAATAGGTGCAGTGGGAGGCAATTAGTCCCTTCGAGCCAGCATCGCCATTCAAGGTGATCATGGGTGATCATCCACAATCAGTAACCTGTGCCTGCCTTCTCCCCCATATCCCTTGATTCCACCAGCCCCTAGAGCTCTGTCTAACTCTCTTTTAAATTCATCCAGTGAATTGCCCCCCATTGCCTTCTGTGGCAGAAAATTCCATGAATTCACTGGTCTCTGGGTGAAAAAGTTTCTTCTCACCTCAGTTTTAAATGGCCTCCCCTTTATTCTTAGACTGTGACCCCTGGTTCTAGACTCCCCCAACATTGGAAACATTTTTCCTGCATCTAGCTTTTCCAGTACTTTTATAATGTTACATATCTCTATAAGATCCCCTCTCATCCTTCTAAACTCCAGTGAATACAAGCCCAGTCTTTCCAATCTTTCCTCATATGACAGTCCCGCCATCCCAGGGATTAACCTCGTGAACCGACACTGCACTGCCTCAAAAGCAAGGACGTCCTTCTCAAATGATGAGACCAAAACTGCACACAATACTCAAGATGTGGTCTCACCATGGCTCCTTTGCTGCTTTACTCAAATTATCTCGGTATGACGCCAACATGCCATTAGCTTTCTTTAATGCCTGCTGTACTTGCACGCTTACTTTCAGTGACTGGTGTACAAGGACACCCAGGTCTTGTGCACTTCCCCGTTACCTTAACTGACACCATTAAGATAATAATCTGTCTCTTTGTATTTGCCGCCAAAGTGAATAACCTCACATTTATCTACATTATATTGCATCTGCCATGCATCTGCAAACTCACTCAACCTGTCGTAGTCACCCTGCAACCTCCTAACATCCTCTTTGCAGTTCACACTGTCACCCAGCATTGTGTCATCTGCAAACTTGCTGGAGTTACTTCTAATTTATGGATCTCTCTGCTCTACAACACTCCCTAGCTAACTAACATTCACGGTGAAGATCATGCCCTGATTTGACTTCCCAAAATTAAAACCTCGCACTTATCTGGAAGAAACACCGTTTGCCATTTCTTAGCCCACTTTCCAATTTGAAAAGTTCTTGCTTTAATTCTTGCTAAACATTTTCACAGTCTGTGATACCATCTACTTTAGTTTCAACTGCAAACTTAAAAAATAGTATTTGTACAATCTCATGCAACTCATTGATATGGATGACAAACAACATTGAGCCCAGCACAGATCTAATCTGTATTCGAACTATTCATTCCAGATAACATCCTGGTGAATCTGTTCCGCACTGTCTCTGGCAATAGGACATCATTTCCATAATATGGTGACCAGAACTACACAAAGGGCCTCGCAGATATTTGAAGTACAACTGAGGAGGCCGTTGCACGTGGAGGAGCAGTTAAGTCTTGATTTTTCTTTATTTTGATGTTCAGCTGCAGTGCAGGTTTGTTCAGAATCAGACGCAGATTGGAAGTGAAACCATCAGTGAGTTCAGGGATGTCAGTCCCGATGAGCTAGAACCGAGTCAAAAATGTGAAATAACTATAGAGCAGAGTGATCTAACACGACAGGTACACAGTGCATTGAAAGTAGCGTTACATGTAAATAGTTTGGTCAAAAAGGCTTTTGGTACACTGGCCTTCATCGGTGAGAGTAATGAGTTTTGATGTTGGGAGGTCATGTTGCAGTTGTATAAGATGTTGGTGAGGCTGCACTTAGAGTATTGTGCTCAGTCTTGGGCAGCATAGTATTGGAAAAATTGTGTCAATCTGGAAAGGGTGTTGAGAAGATTCACGAGGATGTTGCCAGGACTGGAGAGCCTGATCTACAGACACAGATTCAGCAGGATAGTACTTTATTCCTTGGTGCGCAGGATTATCTGGGATGATCCTTTAGAGGTGAACAAAATAATTAAAGGAATGCACCTGGCAGACGTACAGAGTAGGTGAAGCAAGAACCAAGGGACAGAGGTTTAAGATGAGGTGGGAAAGTTTAATCGGAAACTGCGGGGTAATTTTTCACACAAAATGTGGTGGGTGTATGGAATGTGTTGCCATAGAAGGTTTTTCAGGCCGGTACTCATAGAATCATAGAGTCATAGAGTGATACGTTGTGGAAACAGGCCTAACTTGCCAACACCGTCCAACATGTCTCTACAAGCACCTGCCTGCGTTTCAGCCATATCCCTCCAAACCAGTCTTATTCATGTACCTGTCTATCAATTTCTTAAATGTTGGGATTGTCCCTGCCTCAACTACCTCCTCTGGCAGCTTGTTCCATGCATTTACCACCCTTTTTTGTGAAAAAGTTACGATTTCAATGAAATATTTTCGTATTCACCTTGAAAGTGTGTCTCTGGAGCTCTATTTTCCTACTCGGGGCAAGAGACTCTATGCATCTACCCGATCAATTCCTCTCATGATCAAATACACCAAATAAGATCACCCCTCTTCCTCTTGTGCTCCAGGGGACAGAATCCCAGCCTACTCAACTTCTCCCTACAGGTCAGACACTGGCACTATCCTCGTAAAATGTACCTGGAAAGTTTCCAGTTTGGCAACGTCTTTCCTACAACACGGTACCCAGAACACAACATAACACTCCAAATGGGACCTCACGAAGGTCTTATATGACTGCAACATGACCTCCCAAAATCCATACTCAATACTCTGGCTGATAAAGGCTAATGTGCCAAAAGCCTTTTTGACCACCAGATCTACTCGTGACTCCGCCTTCAAGGAACTCTGCACCCGCACTCCTAGATCCCTCTTCTCTACAAAACTACCCAGAACCCTACCATTCACTATGTCGGTCCTGCCCATGTTAGATTTCCCAAAATGCAATACCTCACGTTGCAATACTATACTTTGATTTGACTATAGGAGTGAAGAGGACCTTCTGCAGTTGTATAGGCCCATGGTGAGACGACATGTGGAGTATTGTGTCCAGTTTTGGTCTCCTAATTTGAGGAAGGACATCCTTGCTATTGAGGTAGTACAGCGTACGTTCACAAGATTAATCCCCGGGATGGCGGGACTGTCATATGAGGAAGGATTGAAAGACTGAGCTTGTATTCACTGGAATTTAGATGTATGAGCGGGGATCTTATAGAAACGTATAAAATTATAAAAGGACTCGACAACCAAATGCAGGAAAAATGGTCCCGATGTTGGGGGAGTCCAGAACCAGGGGACGCAGTGTAGGAATAAAGGGGAAGCCATTAAACACTGAGCCATTAAACACGTTTTCACCCAAAGAGTTGTAAATTTGTGGAATTCTCCGCCACGGAAGACAGTGGAGGCCGATACACTGGATGAATTCAAAAGATAGTTAGATAGAGCTCCAGGGGCTGACGGAATCAAGGGATATGTGGGGAAGGCAGGCACGGGTTACTGATTATGGATGATCAGCCATGATCACAATGAATGGCGGTGCTGGCTCGAAGGGCCAAATAGCCTCCTGAAGGACCTATTTTCTATGTTTCCATGTTTCTCACATTTATCTGCATTAAATTGCATCAACCTTTCCTCAGTACACTTGGATAATCGATCAAGATCCTATTGCACTTCATCACAACCATCTTCACTGTCTGCAAATCAACCCACTTTTGCATCATCTGCAGACTTGCTAATCTTGCCGTGAGTGTTCTCATCCAAATCTTTGATATAGCTGACAAACAGTAACGGGCCCAGCACCGAACCCTGAGGCACGCCACTAGTCACTGGCGTCCAGTCCGAGAAGCAACCTTCCACTATCACTGATTCCTTCCATGAAGCAAATGTGCGATCCATTCAGCTATCTCTCCTTGCATCTCATGCGATCTAACCTTCAAGAGCAAGCTACCACTAGGAACCTTCTCGAATACAATGCTGAAGTCCATGAATACAATATCTACAGATCTGACCTGATAGACCTTTTTGGTTATGTCTTCAAAAAGCTAACTATGAAAGGTACTATCGGGTACAAAGGTACTAAAGTTACTTACTATAAAATGTATGAAATAAAGGTGCTAACATCAAAAGTACTCTCGCAAACTTTAAGGAACATTTAGACGGGTGTATAGAAAAGCCATGGATAGGAATATGTGCCAATCACAGGCTGGTGGGACTAGTGTGGATGGGACATGTTGGCCGGTGTGGGCAGGCTGAGCCGAAGCCTCTGTAAGATTCTATGACTCTATGTCTCTATAACTGGAGGGTGTGTGCACAAATAGTGTTGTAAGATATTCCTCACTTGTCCATGGATCTCTGTCCTGGGATCGGAGAACTGATTCACTTAGAAACATAGAAAATAGGTGCAGGAGGAAGCCATTAGGCCCTTCGAGCCAGCACCGCCATTCCTTGTGATCATGGCTGATCATCCACTTCAAGACAAATCATGTAAATCACACTTTTTTTTAAACATTAACAGTACAGCAGTTCTGCTCAATTGTTAGCTGTGGATCGGTAACCTGCATACATGTTCAATCATCTACAGTGGCTCAGCACGAAGCCAATGTTGTCAATGGTTTCACTGGTGAAATCATATCTGAGCAGTGTGCGACGGAACTGGAAACTGGTTGTTATGTGAGATGTCCTTGGATTGGATGACTCACATAATCTACCTGTGTGTGACGTCAGTGTGGTCAGTGATGGGTCTGGATAAGCAGTGACATTATCAGTGTGGTCAGTGATGGGTCTGGATAAGCAGTGACATTATCAGTGTGGTCAGTGATGGGTCTGGATAAGCAGTGACATTATCAGTGTGGTCATTGATGGGTTTAGATGAGGAGTGATCCTCATCTCATTAAATCTGAACCCGATCTTTTACATTTGACATGATGAAAAAAAAGGAATCCTTTCTTTTTATTTCAAATGTTGTACTCTAAAGGGTTAACGCAGGTTCAGTATCCATAATTAATCTAAACTTTAATGAGCACTAACTCCATCTTGCTGCTCTATCCACGCTGGTAAACACGGCAGCTGAAGATGCATTAATTTGTTATTTTCTTCTTAATTAACACAGGTTAGAAATGCTAATTAACTCTCTCCGGCATACATTTGAAAGAATAACACATAATGCTCAAAATTAAAATGCAGCTTCAGACCTGAGATAGGAAAAGTTGAGTTAATATTCTGTGCCATTCGCCCAGTGGGAAATATTATTTCCAGCCGGTGAACACTAGCTGTGGCTCTGTTCAATCTGCAGTTTATTTTGTAGTGAACTACTTCAGACCAGGTGACAGGTAAATGTGAATTCAAACCCACAGACCAGACAGCAAGGTTGGTCTGAGAGTAAATGACCAACTCATCCATCTGGGCTGTCCACACAGCGGCACAGAGAAAGCTGCCACTCACGCAGACTTCATTTATGTGCTTATTTATCAAGCAATTCAAGAGAGAATATCTCCCATCATGCAGTGTAAACCTGGCACTCGTAGAAACTGAAATAACAATTTCAATGATCAGCGACTGTTATTAAAAATGACCAATGTATATGACAGGAAAATCCCCTGATTTCAAGGCTAGAGTTCAGTGGTAACAAAATATCCAAGGGCCATTTAAAAGCAGTTTATTTGTTAGTGCTGTACCTTGCGCAAATTTCGGAAAATTGGCCTTCATCGGTGAGAGTAATGAGTTTTGATGTTGGGAGGTCATGTTGCAGTTGTATACGATGTTGGTGAGGCTGCACATAGTTTATTGTGCTCAGTCTTGGGCAGCATAGTATTGGAAAAATGGTGTCAATCTGGAAAGGGTGTTGAGAAGATTCACGAGGATGTTGCCAGGACTGGAGAGCCTGATCTACAGACACAGATTCAGCAGGCTAGTACTTTATTCCTTGGTGCGCAGGATTATCTGGGATGATCCTTTAGAGGTGAACAAAATAATGAAAGGAATACACCTGGCAGACGCACAGAGTAGGTGAAGCAAGAACCAAGGGACAGAGGTTTAAGATGAGGTGGGAAAGTTTAATCGGAAACTGCGGGGTAATTTTTCACACAAAATGTGGTGGGTGAATGGAACGTGTTGCCATAGAAGGTTTTTCAGGCCGGTACTCATAGAATCATAGAGTCATAGAGTGATACGTTGTGGAAACAGGCCTAACTTGCCAACACCGTCCAACATGTCCCTACAAGCACCTGCCTGCGTTTCATCCATATCCCTCCAAACCCGTCCAATTCTTGTACCTGTCGAACAATTTCTTAAATGTTGGGATTGTCCCTGCCTCAACTACCTCCTCTGGCAGCTTGTTCCATACATCCACCACCCTTTTTTTGAAAAAGTTATCCGAACGATTCCGATGAAATCTTTTCCTATTCACTTTGAAAGTATGTCCTCTGGAGCTCTATTTTCCTACTCAGGGCAAGAGACTCTGTGCATCTACCTGATCAATTCATCTCATTATCAAATACACCTAAATATGTTCGCCCCTCTTCCTTCTGTGCTCCAAGGTATAGAGCCCAGGCTACTCAACCTCTCCCTTTCGGTCTGACCCTGGTACCATCCTCGTAAAATGTACCTGTGATGTTTCCAGTTTGGCACCATCTTTCCGAAAAAACGGTACCCAGAACAGAACATAACACTCCAAATGCAGTCTCACGAAGGTCTTATATTACTGCAACATGACCTCCCAACATCCACACTTAATACTCTGGCTGACAAAGGCCAATGTGCCAAAAGCCTTTATGATCACCCGATCTACCTGTGACTCCGCCTTCAAGGAAATGTGCACCTGCACTCCTAGATCCCTCTGCCCTTCAACATTACCCAGAACCCTCCCATTAACTGTGTCGGTCCTGCCCTTGTTAAATTTCTCAAAATGCAATACCTCACTTTGAAATACTACACTTTGATTTGA
>NW_027601282.1:431318-451318 GCF_053455715.1 Rhinoraja longicauda
TCTGTCTCTCTCTCTGTCTCTCTCTCTGTCTCTCTCCCTGTCTCTCTCCCTCTGTCTCTCTCTCTCTGTCTCTCTCTCTCTGTCTCTCTCTCTGTCTCTCTCTCTGTCTCTCTCTCTCTGTCTCTCTCTCTGTCTCTCTCTCTGTCTCTCTCTCTGTCTCTCTCTGTCTCTCTCTCTGTGTCTCTCTCTCTGTCTCTCTCTCTGTCTCTCTCTCTCTGTGTCTCTTTTATATATTAAAAGATTTTAACAATTCATTACTTGATGTGTTGAGTTTTGTGGTGGATGGAGAGAATGTGTGAGAGAGAGGGAGATCAGAGGGAAAAGGGGAGGTGCAACGAGACCTGGGTGTCGTGGTACACCAGTCATTGAAAGTAGGCATGCAGGTGCAGCAGGCAGTGAAGGAAGCGAATGGTATGTTGGCATTCATAGCGCGAGGATTTGAGTATAGGAGCAGGGAGGTTCTGCTGCAGTTGTACAGGGCATTGGTGAGATTGCTGAAATTTTGGTCTCCTAATCTGAGGAAAGACATTCTAGCCTTAGAGGGAGTACAGAGAAGGTTCACCAGATTGATCCCTGGGATGGCAGGACTTTCATATGAAGAAAGACTGGATCGACTAGGCTTATACTCGCTGGAATTTAGAAGACTGAGGGGGGATCTTATAGAAACATAAAATTCTTAAGGGGTTGGACAGGCTAGATGCGGGAAGATTGTACCCGATGTTGGGGAAGTTCAGAACCAGGGGTCACAGCTTAAAGATAAGGGGGAAGTCATTTAGGACCGAGATGAGAAAACATTTCTTCACACAGAGAGTGGTGAGTCTGTGGAATTCTCTATAAACAGAAGGTAGTTGAGGCCAGTTCATTGGCTATATTTAAGAGGGAGTTAGAAGTGGCCCTTGTGGCTAAAGGGATCAGGGGGTAATGAGAGAAGGCAGGTAGAGGTTACTGAGCTGGATGATCAGCCATAATCATATTGAATGGCGGTGCAGGCTCGAAGGGCCGAATGGACTACTCCTGTACCTATTTTCTATGTTTCCCATTTTCTGTCTCCCTCCTTTCTTAAAAAGTGGAATAACATTAGCTACCGTCCAATCCACGGGAACTGCTCCTGAATCTATAGAACATTGGAAAATGATCACCAATTCATCCACAATTTCTAGAGCCACTTCCTTAAGTACCCTGTGATGTAGACCATCAGGCCCTGGGGATTTATCAGCCTTCAGTCCCGTCAGTCTACCCAACACCATTTCCTGCCTAATGTGAATTTCCTTCAGTTCGTCCGTCACCCTAAGACCTCCGTCCACTAGTACATCTGGGAGATTGATTGTGTCTTCCTTATTAAGACAGATCCAATGTACCTGGTCAGCTCGTCTGCCATTTCATTGTTTCCTTAATAAATTCGCCTGCTTCTGTCTTCAAGGGACCCACATTTATCTTACCATTTTTTAAACTCTTGACATACCTAAATAAGCTTTTACTATACACATTTATGTTCTTGGATATTAGGTTACCGCTAAACTGTAGCCTTGAAATCAGAGGAATTAAACATCAGCAGGTGTCCACATTGCTCAAAGATGCAAAAAACATAACATAATTGCCTGTCATATACATGGGTCATTTTTATAATAGTCCTTGATCATTGAAGTGTTTATTTCAGTGTCTACGAGTGCCAGGTTTGCACTGCACGACGGGAGATTTTCTCGCTTGAACTACTTGATAAATAAGCACACAAATAAAGTCTGCGTGTGTGGCAGCTTTCTCTGTGCCGCTGTGTAGACAGCCCAGACGGATGAGTTGGTCATTTACTCTCAGAACGACCTTGTTGTCTGGCCTGAGGGTTTGAATTCACATCTACCTGTCGACTGGTCTGAAGTAGTTCACTACAAAATAAACTGCAGATTGAATAGACCCACAGGTAGTGTTCACCGCCTGGAATTAATATTCCCACTGGGCGAAGGGAAGAGCACAGTTACTCAACTCCCCCTTTCTCAGATCTGAAGATACGTTTTAATTGTCAGCGTTGTGTATTATTCTTTCAAATGTATGCCGGAGAGAGTTCATTACCATTTCTAACCTGTGTTAATTAAGAAGAAAATAACAAGTTAATGTATCTTCAGCTGCCGTGTTTACCAGCGTGGATCGAGCAGCAAAATGGAGTTAGTTCTCATTAAAGTTTAGATTAATTATGGATATTGAACTTGAGTTGACCCTTTAGAATCGAACATTTGAATTAAAAAGAAGGGATTCTTTGAGAGGATCTGGGAAAAATGGATCGTTTATTTGAGCCATGACACCAACTAGATAAATGCCGAGCTAGATATTGGAAGATTGTGTTATATAGAACTAGATGGTATGTTTGTGCGAATATTGAAATACCTCTAGATAACAATCGTTACTTTTTAATATTTTATTTAGTAAGTGTACCACACTGTCTTATGCATATGCATTTATTTATTTATCTATCACCTTTATTTATTTATTCATTTTTGATATTTTTCTTATTTTATTTTATTTATGTCGATGATGTACTGTTTTGTATATATCTCTGTGAAAAATCAATAAAATCTGATTGAAAAAAAGAAAGGATCCTTTATTTTACATCTTATCAAATGTAAAACATCGGGGTCAGATTTAATGTGATCATGTCACTGCTTATCCACACCCATCACTGACCACACTGATAATGTCACTGCTTATCCAGACCCATCACTGACCACACTGATAATGTCACTGCTTATCCAGAGAGAGAGAGAGAGAGAGTGAGGATTGTGGAGAGGAAGAGGGAAGGAGTGTGGAGAGTAAGGGAGGTGAGTGGGGAGAGAGGAAGGTGTGTGGGGAGAGAAAGGGGAGGAGTGGAGTGAAAGGAGGAGGAGTGTGGGAATGGAGGATAGGAAGAGAGGGGATGTGGGGAGAGGAATTGAATACTGTGGGAAGAGAGAGAAGGTAGGATGAATGTGGAGAGCGAGGGGGAGTGTGGTGGGAGAGAGGGGGAGTGTGGGTTAAATGACGGGGAGGAGTGTGGGGAAATAGGTTGTTTTAGGGGACAGGGGAGGGAGGAGTGTGAGAGAGAGAGGGAGGAAGGATGGTATGGAAAGAGTGGAGGGATGGGGACAGAGAGGAGGGGAGAGAGAGGGATAGGAGTGACGGGAGGGTGGTGGAGTATTGGGAGAGATAGAGGGGGTGTGGGGAGAGAGGGGGAGGAGTGTGGGCAGAGAGGGGGTTGTGCGTGGGGAGAGCGATGGGGAGGAATGTGGGGAGAGAGATGGGGAGGAATGTGGGGAGAGAGAGAGGGGAGGAGTAGTGAGTGTGTGGGGAGAAAGACGGAGTGTGGGGATGGAGAGTGAGAGGAGAGTGGGGAGAGAGGAAGTGCGGAGAGAGAGGGGGAGCAGTGTGGGGAGAGAGATTAGAGGAGTGTGGCAGGACAGAGAGGAGTGTGGGGAGATAGTGGGGAGGAGTGTGGAGAGAAGGGAGGAGGTGGGAAGTCAGAGGGTCGGAAAATTGGTGAGCAAGAGGGGGATTAGTATGTGGGGAGAGTGAATGGCGGAGGGGGAGGGAGAGAGGCAGAGAGAGTGAGGAGTGTTGGGGGAGACGCATTATGTGTTACTCTATCACTTGTATGCCGGAGAAAGTTATTTACTCATTTTAACCACTGCCTATTAAAATGAAAATAACAAATAAATATGTCTGCACCTGCCAACGCGGATAGAACAGCAAGATGCAGTGAGAGCTCATTAGAGATGAGATTAATTACTGATAATATCACTGCTTATCCAGACCTATCACTGACCACACTGATAATGTCACTGCTTATCCACTCACATCACTGACCACACTGATAATGTCACTGCTTATCCACTCACATCACTGACCACACTGATAATGTCACTGCTTATCCAGACCCATCATTGACCACACTGATAATGTCACTGCTTATCCAGACCCATCACTGACCACACTGACGTCACACACAGGTATGTTCTTTGTATCATCCATTCCAAGGACATCTCACATACTGTAACAACCAGCTACCCAGTTCCATCGCATGCTGCTCAAATATATTTTCACCACCTTTGACAACATTTGCCCCGTCCTGATTGGTACGGACACCTCTGAACTCACTGATGGTTTCACTTCCCATCTGCGTCTGATTCTGAACACACTTACACTACGAATGATCACCCAAATACAGAAAAATCAAGACTTAACTGCTCTTGCAAGTTCCAGTGCTCTCCTCAGTTGTACTTAAAATATCTGCAAGGCCTTTTTGTGAAGTTCTGGTCACCATATTATAGATATGATGTCCTGTTGCCAGAGACAGCGCGGAACAGATTCACCAGGATGTTATCTGGAATGGACAGCGTTAGTTTGAAGACATAATCAATTGGCTGGGCTTGGTCTTCTTGGAGCGCAGGAGGATGAGGGGTAATCTCATAGACGTGTTTTAGATCATGAAAGGAATAGATCGGGTAGATGCTCAGCTTCTCCTGCCCTGAGTAGGAGAATCGAGGTCCAGAGGACATACGTTTAAGTTGAATGGAAAATGATCGAATAGGAATCTGAGGGGTAACCTTTTCACACAATGGGTGGTGGATGTATGGAACAAACTGCCTGAGGAGGTATTTGAGGCAGGGGCTATCCCAATATTTGTGAAACAGTTAGACAGGTTGGGTACATGAATAGGACAGGTTTGGTGGGATATGGACCAAATGCAGACAGGTGGAACTAATGTAGATGGGGCCTGTTTGCTGGTGTGGGCAAGTTGGGCCAAAGTGCCTGATTCCACACCATATTACTCTATGACTCTATGAGTACAGGGCTGAACTACCTCCTCTGGCAGTTCGTTCCACACCCCCCCAACCTTTGTGTGACAAATACCCCTCAGGTTCCGATTAAACCCCCCCCCCCCACCTCATCTTAAACCTAGCCCCCTGGTTCTTGATTCCCCTTCTCTGTGCATCTACCAGATCTATTCCTCTCATTATATTGTCCAGCTGTAGAAGATCATCCCTCATCCTCCTGCAGCAAGGGATATAGTACTAGCCTTTATGCACCAAGGGATATAGTACTAGCCTATATGCACCAAGGGATATAGTACTGGCCTATATGAACCAAGGGATATAGTACTAGCCTATATGCACCAAGGGATATAGTACTAGCCTATATGCAGCAAGGGATATAGTACTAGCATATATGCACCAAGGGGTATAGTACTAGCATATATGCACCAAGGGATATAGTACTAGCATATATGCACCAAGGGATATAGTACCAGCCTGCTGAACCTGTCCCTCCAGATCAGGCCCACTGTTCCTGGTAACATCCTCGTAAATCTCCTCTATCACCTTTCCAGATTGACACCATCTTTCCTGTATCATGGTGCCCACAACAGAACACATTATTCCAAATGCGGCCTCACCAACGTCTTACACAACGGCAACATAACCTCCGTATATCTATACACAATGCTATGACCGAAGACGGCCAATGTTACAAAAGTCTTTTTGACCACACTATCAACCCGTGACGCTACATTCAATACACGATGTACCTGTCGTCCTAGATCGCTCTGCTCTACAGTTCATTCGCCTTTCTGCCTCGGTTCCAGGTCAGCGGTACTGACACTTCTGAACTCACTGATGGTTTCACTTCCCATGTACGTCTGATTGTGAGTACATTTGCACTACAGGTGAACATCCAAATAAAGAATAATCAAGACTTAACTGCTCCTCCAAGTGCAGCGCTCTCCTCAGTCGTACTTCAAATATCTGCGAGGCCCTTTTGTGTAGTTCTGGTCACCATATTACACAAATGATGTCCTGTTGCCAGAGGCAGTGGTGAACAGATTCACCAGGATGTTATCTGGAATGGACAGCGTTAGTTTGAGGACAGATTTGATCAGGTGGGATTGATCTCATTGGAGCAATAATGCAGAGGGACGACCTTACTGAGGCATGTAAAATTATGTCAACTACAGCAGGGTTGAGTAGATGGTCACAGTTATTTCCCAGGCTGGGAGAATCTAAACCTAGAGAACGTACGTTTAATTGAAAGGGGAGAGATTTAAGGGAATTCTGACTTCAACGATGGAACAATATTTTCTTTTGAGGCGGTGGGGACAGATACCATCACAGCAAATAAACAGCATTTGGACAGCCATTTGTTTCAGATGGAAATGGACGGATATGGGACAAATACAGGTGAATGAGATTACCGTAGATAGGCATCTCGGTCTGCAGTCAGGCCGAAGGACCTGTTTCCCTGCTGTTCACATGACTGGAATCAGAGGTTCTGTTATCTCTAATGTGCTCTGTCATCGGTCTCCACAGTTGTAGCCACATAGCAGACACATCACTGACTGCACAACAGTGGCGATACTGTATTGGGTGGTGGTGTCATCAACAACGGAGGCACATTGTTCATTTCCCTCGCAAGTGTGCAACATGTTCTTCACTCTCCTCAAACTAAACTCCAGCCTGGAAATCCGAGGAGTTAAACGCCATTAGGTGTCGAATTTTATCAAACTTGCAGTTTAAGCAAGAACATGATATAAATGCCTGTCATACACGTTGGTCATTTTTAATATGTCTCTGATCATTGAAGTGTTTTTTTCAGTTTCTATGTGTGCCAGTTATACACAGCAGGAAGGGAGAAATGCTCTCTTGTATTAATTAATAAATAGGCACAGAAATACAGACTGAGTGTGTGTGAGAGTTTGCTTAAATTCACTGGAATTTAGGATGAGCGGGGATCTTGTAGAACATATACAATTTTGAGGAAGGGTCTCCACCCATTCCTTCTCCCCAGAGATACTGCCTGAAGGAACGCTGAGTTACTCCGGCTTTTTGTGCCTATCTTCGGTTTAAACCAGCACCCGCAGTTCCTTCTTACACATATACAATTCTTAAGTGATTGGACAGGCTAAATGCAGGAAAAATGTTCCCGATGTTGGGGGATTCCAGAACATGGATCACAGTTTAAGAATAAGGGGTAGCTCAATTATTACTGAGATGAGGAAAAACTGATCTGTCATCGGCCTCCCCAGTTAAGATGAATTGTGAATCTGTGGAATACACTGCCACAGAAGGCAGTGGAGGCCAATTCACGAGAAATTTTCAAGAGAGAGTCAGATATAGCTCTGAAGGCCAACGGAATAAAGCTGCATGGGGCGAAAGCAGGAACGGGGTACTGATTTAGGATGATTAGCCATGATCATATTGAATGGCGGTGCCGGCTCAAAAGGCCAAATGGCCTACTCCTGCAAGTATTGTCTATGATTCTATGTTTCTAAACCACTGTGGACAGCCCAGACGGGTGAGTTGGTCATTAACTCTCAGACCGACTTTGCTGTCAGGTCTGTGGGTTTTGAATTAGCATCAACCTGTCAACTGGTCTGAAGTAGTTCAATAAAAAATAAACTGCAGATTGAACAGAACCTTGCCTTGTGTTCACCGGCTGGAACTAATATTCCCCACTGGGTGAATGGCTCAGCACAATTGCTCAACTCTCCCTATCTCAGATCTGAAGCTGCATTTTAATTTTCAGCATTATGTGTTATTCTTTAAATTGTGTGCCGGAGAGAGGCAATTAGTATTTATAACGATTGTTAATTAAGATGAAAATCACAAATGAATGCATCTTCACCTGCCGTGTTTACCAGCGTGGATAGAGCAGCAAGATGGAGTTAGTGCTCATTGCAGATTAGATTAATTACAGATACTGAACATGCGTTAACCCTTTACAGTCAAACATCTGCAATAATGCAAATCATAGGGTTGTTATCCACTTTGGTATAAAATATAAAACACAGGAGTTAAGATGAAATGGAAGCATCACAACCTGATGCATAGACACGGAAACATAGAAAAATAGAAAATAGGTGTGGGAGTAGGCCATTCGGCCCTCGAGCCAGCACCGCCATTCAACATGATCATGGCTGATCATCTTAAATCAGTTCCCCGTTCAAGCTTTCTCCCCATATACCTTAATGCCGTTACCGGAAGAGCTACATCTAACTTTCGCTTGATAACATCCATTGAATTGGCCTCCAATGCCTTCTGTGGCAGAGAATTTCACAAATTCACAACTCACTGGGTGAAAACCTCACATCAATCCTAAATAGCAGTCTGTCCGTCTTTTTTTTGTTGAGTGTCGGTGTTGGGATGATTTATATATATATTTTTTTGGTTGTGTATGTGTGGGAGGGGGTGGTGGTGTGTGGGGGGTGGGTGGGTGTGGGGAACTTTTCTCTTCCTCACGGCGCGGGGTGCGGCTCGGCTGCGGGGCCTAACATCCCCCGGTGCGGCTCGGCCGCTGGACTTTACATCCCGGTGCGGCTTGGCCGCTGGACTTTACATCCCGGTGCGGCTTGGCCGCTGGACTTACATCGCCCGGTGCAGCTCGGCTGCGGGGCTTAACACCGCCCGGTGCAGCTCGGCTGCGGGACTTTACATCGCCCGGTGCAGCTCGGCTGCGGGACTTAACACCGCCCGGTGCGGCTCGGCTGCGGGACTTAACACCGCCCGGTGCGGCTCGGCTGCGGGACTTTTCACCGCTGGTGCGGCTCGTCCACGGGACTTAGCTGCGCAAGGCTTGGTCGTGGGCCTTTCATCGCCCGGTTCGGCCGCGAGACGTTTCAGCGCCCGGTGCGGGGACTGTGCGGGTCGGTCGGGGACGAGCTGTCTGTCCGTGGGCGTGGCGAAGAGAGGGGAAGTTTTGTTGCCTCCATCACAGTGAGGGGGTGTTTGGAGTCACTGTGATGGACGTTTGTGTTGGGGTTATGTGTCTTGTGTTCTTTTTTTCTATGACTGCTATGTAGTTTCGTTCGGTACTTCGGTACCGAACGACAAATAAAGCTCTGTTATACTGTTATACTGTTATAATAGTCTACCCCTTGTTCTTAAACTGTGACATGTGTGCAGGTTACCGATCAATGGCTAACCATTCAACAGAACTGCTGACTGTTAATATTTTAAAAAAGTATGATTTACATGATTTGTCTTGAAGTGGATGATCAGCCATGATCACAATGAATGGCGGTGCTGACTCGAAGGGCCTCGTGGACTCCTCCTGCACCTATTTTCGATGTTTCTATGTTCGTATGTGAACCTGTTCTCCGATCCCAGGACAGAGATCCATGCACAAGTGAGGAATATCTTACAGCACTATTTGTGCACACACCCTCCAGTTATAGAGTCATGGAGTCATAGAATCTTACAGAGTCTTCGGCCCAGCCTGCCTACACCAGCCAACATGTCTCATCCGCACTATTCCCACCAGCCTGTGATCGGCACATTTTCCTATCAATGGCTTATACATGCACCTGTCTAAATGTTCCTTAGAGGTTGTGAGAGTACTTTTGTGTTAGCACCTTTATATATTACATTTTATAGTGAGTAACTTTAGTACCTCTGTACCTGATAGTACCTTTTATAGTTGGCCTTTTGAGACTTGACAAAAAAGGTCGGTCAGGGCAGATCTGTAGATATTGAAAACATGGACTTCAGCATTGTATTCGAGAAGGTTCCTCGTGGTAGCCTACTCCTGAAGGTTAGATCGCATGAAATGCAAGGAGAGATAGCTGAATGGATAGCACATTGGCTTCATGGAAGGAAGCAGAGGGTGATAGTGGAAGGTTGCTTCTCAGACTGGACGCCAGTGACTAGTGGCGTGGCTCAGGGTTCGGTGCTGGGCCCGTTACTGTTTGTCATCTACATCAAAGATTTGGATGAGAACACACACGGCAAGATTAGCAAGTTTGCAGATGATGCAAAAGTGGGTTGTTTTGCAGACAGTGAAGATGGTTGTGAGGAAGTGCAATAGGATCGTGATCGATTAGCCAGGTGTACTGAGGGATGGTTGATGCAATTTAATGCAGATAAATGTGATTCCAGATGTAGTCTCACCACTGACCTATACAAATGCAAAATGACCTCTTTACTCCTGTAGTCAAATCAAAGTGTAGTATTTCAAAGTGAGGTATTGCATTTTGAGAAATTTAACAAGGGCAGGACCGACACAGTTAATGGGAGGGTTCTGGGTAATGTTGCAGGGCAGAGGGATCTAGGAGTGCAGGTGCACATTTCCTTGAAGGCGGAGTCACAGGTAGATCGGGTGATCATAAAGGCTTTTGGCACATTGGCCTTTGTCAGCCAGAGTATTAAGTGTGGATGTTGGGAGGTCATGCTGCAGTAATATAAGACCTTCGTGAGACTGCATTTGGAGTGTTATGTTCTGTTCTGGGTACCGTTTTTTCGGAAAGATGGTGCCAAACTGGAAACATCACAGGTACATTTTACGAGGATGGTACCAGGGTCAGACCGAAAGGGAGAGGTTGAGTAGCCTGGGCTCTATACCTTGGAGCACAGAAGGAAGAGGGGCGAACATATTTAGGTGTATTTGATAATGAGATGAATTGATCAGGTAGATGCACAGAGTCTCTTGCCCTGAGTAGGAAAATAGAGCTCCAGAGGACATACTTTCAAAGTGAATAGGAAAAGATTTCATCGGAATCGTTCGGATAACTTTTTTAAAAAAAGGGTGGTGGATGTATGGAACAAGCTGCCAGAGGAGGTAGTTGAGGCAGGGACAATCCCAAAATTTAAGAAATTGTTCGACAGGTACAAGAATTGGACGGGTTTGGAGGGATATGGATGAAACGCAGGCAGGTGCTTGTAGGGACATGTTGGACGGTGTTGGCAAGTTAGGCCTGTTTCCACAACGTATCACTCTATGACTCTATGATTCTATGAGTACCGGCCTGAAAAACCTTCTATGGCAACACGTTCCATTCACCCACCACATTTTGTGTGAAAAATTACCCCGCAGTTTCCGATTAAACTTTCCCACCTCATCTTAAACCTCTGTCCCTTGGTTCTTGCTTCACCTACTCTGTGCGTCTGCCAGGTGTATTCCTTTCATTATTTTGTTCACCTCTAAAGGATCATCCCAGATAATCCTGCGCACCAAGGAATAAAGTACTAGCCTGCTGAATCTGTGTCTGGAGATCAGGCTCTCCAGTCCTGGCAACATCCTCGTGAATCTTCTCAACACCCTTTCCAGATTGACACCATTTTTCCAATACTATGCTGCCCAAGACTGAGCACAATAAACTATGTGCAGCCTCACCAACATCGTATACAACTGCAACATGACCTCCCAACATCAAAACTCATTACTCTCACCGATGAAGGCCAATGTACCAAAAGCCTTTTTGACCAAACTATTTACATGTAACGCTACTTTCAATGCACTGTGTACCTGTCGTGTTAGATCACTCTGCTCTATAGTTATTTCACATTTTTGACTCGGTTCTAGCTCATCGGGACTGACATCCCTGAACTCACTGATGGTTTTACTTCCAATCTGCGTCTGATTCTGAACAAACCTGCACTGCAGCTGAACATCAAAAGAAAGAAAAATCAAGACTTAACTGCTCCTCCACATGCAGCGGCCTCCTCAGTTGCACTTCAAATATCTGCGAGGCCCTTTTTGTAGTTCTGGTCACCATATTATGGAAATAATGTACAATTGCCAGAGACAGTGCGGAACAGATTCACCAGGATGTTATCTGGAATAAATAGTTAGAAGACAGATTAGATCTGTGCTGGGCTCAATGTAGTTTGTCATCCATATCAATGAGTTGCATGAGATTGTACAAATACTATTTTTTAAGTTTGCAGTTGACACTAAAGTAGATGGTATCACAGACTGTGAAAATGTTTAGCAAGAATTAAAGCAGGAACTTTTCAAATTGGAAAGTGTGCTGAGAAATAGCAAACGGTGTTTCTTCCAGATAAGTGTAACGTTTTAATATTGGGAAGTCAAATCAGGGCATGATCGTTACCGTGAATGGTCGTTAGCTGGGGAGTGTTGTAGAGCAGAGGGATCCATAAATTAGAAGTAACTTCAGCAAGATTGCTGATGACACAATGCTGGGTGACAGTGCGAACTGCAAAGAGGATGTTAGGAGGTTGCAGGGTGACTACGACAGGTTGAGTGTGTTTGCAAATGCATGGCAGATGCAATATAATGTAGATAAATATGAGGTTATCGACTTAGGTGGCAAAAACAAAGAGACAGATTATTATCTCAATGGTGTCAGATGAGGTAACGGGGAAGTGCAACAAGACCTGGGTTTCCTTGTACATCAGTCACTGAAAGTAAGCGTGCAGGTATAGCAGGCATTGAAGAAAGCTAATGGCATGTTGCCAATCATAACGAGAGGATTTGAGTAAAGGAGCAAAGAGGACCTCCTGCAGTTGTATTGGGCCATGGGGAGACAACATCTTGAGTATTGTGTGCAGTTTTGGTCTCATAATTTGAGGAAGGACGGCCATGCTTTTGAGGCAGTGCAGCGTAGGTTCACGAGATTAATCCCTGGAGTGGCGGGACTGTCATATGAGGAAAGATTGGAAAGACTGAGCTTGTATTTACTGGAGTTTAGAAGGATGAGAGTGGATCTTATAGAGACGTATAAAATTATAAAATTACTGGACAAGCTAGATGCAGGAAGAATGTTTCCAATGTTGGGGGACATTAGAACCAGGGACCAGAGTCTAAGAATAAAGGGTAGGCCATTTAAAACTGAGGTGAGAAGAAACCTTTTCACCCAGTGACTTGTGAATTTATGGAATTTTCTGCCACAGAAGGCAATGTAGGCCAATTCACTGGATGAATTTAAAAGAGAGTTAGACAGAGCTCATGGGGCTGGTGGAATCGAGGGATATGGGGAGAAGGCAGGCACAGGTTACTGATTGTGGATGATCAGCCATGATCACCATGAATGGCGGTGCTCGCTCGAAGGGTCTAATGGCCTCCCCCTGCACCTATTTTCTTTGTTTCCAAGTTTCTATGTTACATAGTTCAAAGAAAAGGGACCAAACAGGGAGGTGGGGTGGTGGAGAAGGTTTTTTGAAGCACTGTCTTCATCAGTCAGTGAATAAAATTTAGAAGTTGGAAAATTATATTCAGTTCGACAAGACGTTGGTGAGGACGCACTTGGAGTAATGTTTATAGTTTTCGTCACCATGTTTAAGAAATATGCCACTAATTTTTGAAGAGTGCAGAATATATTTTAGAACACGTTGCCAGCAAACAGGGGTCGGAGCTACTGGGAAAGGGTTGGCACGACAGGACTTTATTCCATGGAGCGCAGTAGGCAGTGCAGTTATCTCACGGAGGGGCATAGTATCTTAGGTAACATAGTAATATCAACACAAAGTCATTTGGACAGGTACATGAGGGGAATGGTTTAGAGGAAGATGATTCATATGCCGGTAAATCGAAATCAGATGAACTAAAATGCAACATCCCTTTGTCCGAAATTTGCGCAAGGTACAGCACTAACAAATAAACTGCTTTTAAATGGCCCTTGGATATTTTGTTACCACTGAACTCTAGCCTTGAAATCAGGGGATTTTCCTGTCATATACATTGGTCATTTTTAATAACAGTCGCTGATCATTGAAATTGTTATTTCAGTTTCTACGAGTGCCAGGTTTACACTGCATGATGGGAGATATTCTCTCTTGAATTGCTTGATAAATAAGCACATAAATGAAGTCTGCGTGAGTGGCAGCTTTCTCTGTGCCGCTGTGTGGACAGCCCAGATGGATGAGTTGGTCATTTACTCTCAGACCAACCTTGCTGTCTGGTCTGTGGGTTTGAATTCACATTTACCTGTCACCTGGTCTGAAGTAGTTCACTACAAAATAAACTGCAGATTGAACAGAGCCACAGCTAGTGTTCACCGGCTGGAAATAATATTTCCCACTGGGTGAATGGCACAGAATATTAACTCAACTTTTCCTATCTCAGGTCTGAAGCTGCATTTTAATTTTGAGCATTATGTGTTATTCTTTCAAATGTATGCCGGAGAGAGTTAATTAGCATTTCTAACCTGTGTTAATTAAGAAGAAAATAACAAATTAATGCATCTTCAGCTGCCGTGTTTACCAGCGTGGATAGAGCAGCAAGATGGAGTTAGTGCTCATTCAAGTTTAGATTAATTATGGATACTGAACCTGCGTTAACCCTTTAGAGTACAACATTTGAAATAAAAAGAAAGGATTCCTTTTTTTTCATCATGTCAAATGTAAAAGATCGGGTTCAGATTTAATGAGATGAGGATCACTCCTCATCTAAACCCACCACCCCCGTCCTTTATAAACTCCACTGGCTCCCCATCCCCCATCCCCCAGAGAATCCAGTACAAATTCCTCCTCATAACCTACAAAGCCCTCCATAACCTGGCCCCATCCTACCTGACCGACCTCCTCCACAGGCACACTCCCACCTGCACCCTCCGCTCTGCCGCTGCCAATCTCCTATCCCCCCACATCCGGACTAAACTCAGATCCTGGGGGGACAGGGCTTTCTCCATCGCTGCTCCTACCCTATGGAACTCACTACCCCAAACCGTTAGAGACTCCCCCACACTCACCACATTCAAAACATCGCTGAAGTCTCACCTGTTCAGTACTGCCTTCAACCACTGAAGGTCACCTCACCTACTGTCTCCTTTCTCTGTTCATTTATTTATTTACTTATTTATCTATTTATTAATTTCCCTATGTTCTCAAAATCTCTGTAAAGCGTCTTTGAGTATATGAAAAGCGCTATATAAATAAAATGTATTATTATTATTATTATTATCAATGACCACACTGATAATGTCACTGCTTATCCAGACCCATCACTGACCACACTGATAATGTCACTGCTTGTCCAGACCCATCACTGACCACACTGATAATGTCACTGCTTGTCCAGACCCATCACTGACCACACTGATAATGTCACTGCTTACCCAGACCCATCACTGACCACACTGACGTCACACACAGGTAGTTTCTGTGAGTCATCCAATCCAAGGACATCTCACATAACAACCAGTTCCCAGTTCCGTCGCACACAGCTCAGATATGATTTCACCAGTGAAACCATTGACAACATTGGCTTCGTGCTGAGCCACTGTAGATGATTGAACATGTATGCAGGTTACCGATCCACAGCTAACAATTGAGCAGAACTGCTGTACTGTTAATGTTTAAAAACAAGTGTGATTTACATGATTTGTCTTGAAGTGGATGATCAGCCATGATCACAAGGAATGGCGGTGCTGGCTCGAAGGGCCTAATGGCCTCCTCCTGCACCTATTTTCTATGTTTCTAAGTGAATCAGTTCTCCGATCCCAGGACAGAGATCCATGGACAAGTGAGGAACATCTTACAGCACTATTTGTGCACACACCCTCCAGTTATAGAGACATGGAGTCATAGAATCTTACAGAGGCTTCGGCTCAGCCTGCCCACACCGGCCAACATGTCCCATCCACACTAGTCCCACCAGCCTGTGATTGGCACATATTCCTATCCATGGCTTTTCTATACACCCGTCTAAATGTTCCTTAAAGTTTGCGAGAGTACTTTTGATGTTAGCACCTTTATTTCATACATTTTATAGTGAGTAACTTTAGTACCTTTGTACCTGATAGTACCTTTCATAGTTAACTTTTTGAAGACATAACCAAAAAGGTCTATCAGGTCAGAGCTGTAGATATTGTATTCATGGACTTCAGCATTTTATTCGAGAAGGTTCCTAGTGGTAGCCTGCTCTTGAAGGTTAGATCGCATGAGATGCAAGGAGAGACAGCTGAATGGATCGCACATTTGCTTCATGGAAGGAAGCAGAGGGTGATAGTGGAAGGTTGCTTCTCGGACTGGACGCCAGTGACTAGTGGCGTGCCTCAGGGTTCGGTGCTGGGCCCGTTACTGTTTGTCAGCTATATCAAAGATTTGGATGAGAACACTCACGGCAAGATTAGCAAGTCTGCAGATGATGCAAAAGTGGGTTGATTTACAGACAGTGAAGATGGTGGTGATGAAGTGCAATAGGATCTTGATCGATTATCCAAGTGTACTGAGGAAAGGCTGATGCAATTTAATGCAGATAAATGTGAGAAACATGGAAACATAGAAAATAGGTCCTTCAGGAGGATATTTGGCCCTTCGAGCCAGCACCGCCATTCATTGTGATCATGGCTGATCATCCACAATCAGTAACCCGTGCCTGCCTTCCCCACATATCCCTTGATTCAGCCAGCCCCTGGAGCTCTATCTAACTATCTTTTAAATTCATCCAGTGTATCGGCCTCCACTGTCTTCCGTGGCGGAGAATTCCACAAATTTACAACTCTTTGGGTGAAAACGTTTTTTCTCACCTCAGAGTTTAATGGCCTCCCCTTTATTCCTACACTGCGTCCCCTGGTTCTTGACTCCCCCAACATCGGGACCATTTTTCCTGCATTTGGTTGTCGAGTCCTTTTATAATTTTATACGTTTCTATAAGATCCCCTCTCATACATCTAAATTCTCATACTGAATACAAGCTCGGTCTTTCCAATCTTTCCTCATATGACAGTCCCGCCATCCCGGGGATTAATCTTGTGGACGTACGCTGTACTGCCTCAATAGCAAGGATGTCCTTCCTCAAATTAGGAAACCAAAACTGGACACAATACTCCACATGTGGTCTCACCATGGCCCTATACAACTGCAGAAGGTCCTCTTCACTCCTATAGTCAAATCAAAGTATAGTATTGCAACATGAGGTATTGCATTTTGGGGAAATCTAACATGGGCAGGACCGACATAGTGAATGGTAGGGTTCTGGGTAGTTTTGTAGAGAAGAGGGATCTAGGAGTGCGGGTGCAGAGTTCCTTGAAGGCGGAGTCACGGGTAGATCTGGTGGTCAAAAAGGCTTTTGGCACATTAGCCTTTATCAGCCAGAGTATTGAGTATGGATTTTGGGAGGTCATGTTGCAGTCATATAAGACCTTCGTGAGGTCGCATATAGAATGTTATGTTTTGTTCTGGGTACCGTGTTGTCGGAAAGACGTTGCCAAACTGGAAACTTTCCAAGTACATTTTACGAGGATAGTGCCAGTGCCTGGCCTGTAGGGAGAGGTTGAGTAGGCTGGGACTCTATCCCTTGGAGCACAAGAGGAAGAGGGGTGATTTTATTTAGGTGCATTTGATCATGAGAGGAATTGATCGGGTAGATGCACAGAGTCTCTTGCCCCGAGTAGGAAAATAGAGCTCCAGAGACATACTTTCAAGGTGAATACGAAAATATTTCATTGGAATCGTAACTTTTTCACAAAAAAGGGAGGTAAATGCATGGAACAAGCTGCCAGGGGATATAGTTGAGGCAGGGACAATCCCAAAATTTAAGAAATTGATAGACAGGTACATGAATAAGACTGGTTTGGAGGGATATGGATGAAACGCAGGCAGGTGCTTGTAGGGACATGTTGGACGGTGTTGGCAAGTTACGCCTGTTTCCACAACGTATCACTCTATGACTCTATGATTCTATGAGTACCGGCCTGAAAAACCTTCTATGGCAACACATTCCATACACCCACCACATTTTGTGTGAAAAATTACCCCGCAGTTTCCGATTAAACTTTCCCACCTCATCTTAAACCTCTGTCCCTTGGTTCTTGCTTCACCTACTCTGTACGTCTGCCAGGTGTATTCCTTTCATTATTTTGTTCACCTCGAAAGGGTCATCCCAGATAATCCTGCGCACCAAGGAATAAAGTACTAGCCTGCTGAATCTGTGTCTGTAGATCAGGCTCTCCAGTCCTGGCAACATCCTCATGAATCTTCTCAACACCCTTTCCAGATTGACACCATTTTTCCAATACTATGCTGCCCAAGACTGAGCACAATACTCTAAGTGCAGCCTCACCAACATCTTATACAACTGCAACATGACCCAACATCAAAACTCATTACTCTAATGAATAGTTAGAAGACAGATTAGATCTGTGTTGGGCTCAATGTTGTTTGTCATCCATATCAATGTGTTGCATGAGATTGTACAAATACTATTTTTTAAGTTTGCAGTTGAAACTAAAGTAGATGGTATCACAGACTGTGAAAATGTTTAGCAAGAATTAAAGCAAGAACTTTTCAAATTGGAAAGTGGGCTGAGAAATGGCAAACGGTGTTTCTTCCAGATAAGTGTGAGGTTTTAATTTTGGGAAGTCAAATCAGGGCATGATCGTTACCGTGAATGGTCGTTAGCTGGGGAGTGTTGTAGAGCAGAGGGATCCATAAATTAGAAGTAACTCCAGCAAGTTTGCAGATGACACAATCCTGGGTGACAGTGTGAACTGCAAAGAGGATGTTAGGAGGTTGCAGGGTGACTACGACAGGTTGAGTGAGTCGCCAGATGCATGGCAGATGCAATATAATAGACAATAGACAATAGACAATAGACAATAGGTGCAGGAGTAGGCCATTCAGCCCTTCGAGCCAGCACCGCCATTCAATGCGATCATGGCTGATCACTCACAATCAGTACCCCGTTCCTGCCTTCTCCCCATACCCCCTCACTCCGCTATCCTTAAGAGATCTATCCAGCTCTCTCTTAAAAGCATCCAACGAACTGGCCTCCACTGCCTTCTGAGGCAGAGAATTCCACACCTTCACCACCCTCTGACTGAAAAAGTTCTTCCTCATCTCCGTTCTAAATGGCCTACCCCTTATTCTTAAACTGTGGCCCCTTGTTCTGGACTCCCCCAACATTGGGAACATGTTATCTGCCTCTAATGTGTCCAATCCCCTAATTATCTTATATGTTTCAATAAGATCCCCCCTCATCCTTCTAAATTCCAGTGTATACAAGCCCAATCGCTCCAGCCTTTCAACATACGACAGTCCCGCCATTCCGGGAATTAACCTAGTGAACCTACGCTGCACGCCCTCCGTAGCAAGAATATCATTCCTCAAATTTGGAGACCAAAACTGCACACAGTACTCCAGGTGCGGTCTCACCAGGGCCCGGTACAACTGTAGAAGGACCTCTTTGCTCCTATACTCAACTCCTCTTGTTACGAAGGCCAACATTCCATTGGCTTTCTTCACTGTAGATAAATGTGAGGTTATTCACTTTGGCGGCAAATACAAAGAGACAGATTATTATCTTAATGGTGTCAGTTAAGGTAACGGGGAAGTGCACAAGACCTGGGTGTCCTTGTACACCAGTCACTGAAAGTAAGCTTGCAGGTACAGCAGGCATTGAAGAAAGCTAATGGCATGTTGGCCTTCATACCGAGAGAATTTGAGTAAAGGAGCAAAGGAGCCATGGGGAGACCACATCTTGAGTATTGTGTGCAGTTTTGGTCTCATCATTTGAGGAAGGACGTCCTTGCTTTTGAGGCAGTGCAGTGTCGGTTCACGAGGTTAATCCCTGGGATGGCGGGGCTGTCATATGAGGAAAGACTGGAAAGACTGGGCTTGTATTCACTGGAGTTTAGAAGGATGAGAGGGGATCTTATAGAGATGTATAACATTATAAAAGTACTGGAAAAGCTAGATGCAGGAAAAATGTTTCCAATGTTGGGGGAGACTAGAACCAGGGGTCACAGTCTAAGAATAAAGGGGAGGCCATTTAAAACTGAGGTGAGAAGAAACTTTTTCACCCAGACCAGTGAATTCATGGAATTTTCTGCCACAGAAGGCAATGGGGGCCAATTCACTGGATGAATTTAAAAGAAAGTTAGACAGAGCTCTAGGGGCTGGTGGAATCAAGGGATATGTGTAGAAGGCAGGCACAGGTTACTGATTGTGGATGATCATACATGATCACCTTGAATGGCGATGCTGGCTCGAAGGGCCTAATGGCCCCCCACTGTACCTATTTTCTATGTTTCTAAGTTTCTACGTTACATAGTTCTAATTTGTAAAGAATGCATCATATATGTTAGAACACGTTGCCAGGAAATAAGGGTCGGAGCTACAGGGAAAGGCTGGGCATTCCAGGACTTTATTCCATGGAGCGCAGTCGGCAGTGCAGTGATCTCATGGAGGGGCATAGTATCATAGGTAACATAGTAATATCAACACAAATCATTTGGAGAGGTAAATGAGGGGAATGGTTTAGAGGGAGATGATTCATATGCCGGTAAATGGGAATAGTTCCGATGAACT
>NW_027601282.1:453818-466042 GCF_053455715.1 Rhinoraja longicauda
CTCAAATGTTCAATGCAACTAATGCATGGTACCATTAAAATCTTTATTGGTGTACGGTTCCCCCTGACATCCATCCACCCACCCACCGATCGATCAATCAATCAATCTTTGATTAATTCTTATTATTATTAATAATATAAATTATTATTACTATAGTATTATTATTGTATTTACTACCCCCGGCATCGCATTAGGATGACTTTTCAGGCTGCTGCAATGTTAAATGCAGTGATCGCCTTGCATTAAAGAAATATTGCAACACCCTGCGATGTGAAATGCAATAATAATCCTGCAAAACCTCTCAAATGTTAAACGTGACTAATGCATCGTATTAGGATAACTTTGCAGGCTACTGCAATGTTAAATGCAGTGATGGCCTTGCATTAAAGTCATCTAGCGACCCCCCATGGATGTTATATGCATTAAATTAATTGCAATAATTTTGCAAAACCTCTCAAATGTTAAATGCAACAAATGCATCGCATTAGGATGACTTTTCTGGCTGCTGCAATGTTAAATGCAGTGATCGCCTTGCATTAAAGAAATATTGCAACACCCTGCGATGTGAAATGCAATAATAATCCTGCAAAACCTCTCAAATGTTAAACGTGACTAATGCATCGTATTAGGATAACTTTGCAGGCTACTGCAATGTTAAATGCAGTGATGGCCTTGCATTAAAGTCATCTAGCGACCCCCCATGGATGTTATATGCATTAAATTAATTGCAATAATTTTGCAAAACCTCTCAAATGTTAAATGCAACAAATGCATCGCATTAGGATGACTTTTCTGGCTGCTGCAATGTTAAATGCAGTGATCGCCTTGCATTAAAGAAATATTGCAACACCCTGCGATGTGAAATGCAATAATAATCCTGCAAAACCTCTCAAATGTTAAATGCGACTAAAGCATCGTATTAGGATAACTTTGCAGGCTGCTGCATTGTTAAATGCAGCGCTGGCGTTGCATTAAAGCAATATTGAAACCCCCTGGGATGTTAAATGCAATAAAATTAATTGCAATAATTTTGCAAAACCTCTCAAATGTTAAATGCAATTAATGCAACGCATTAGAACAACTTTGCAGGCTCCTGCAATGTTAAATGCAGCGTAGGCCTTGCATTAAAGCAAAATTGCAGCTGTTCTGGGGTATTAAACGCATTAAAATCATTGTAATAATCATGCAAAATCTCTCAAATGTTCAATGCAACTAATGCATGGTACCATTAAAATCTTTATTGGTGTACGGTTCCCCCTGACATCCATCCACCCACCCACCGATCGATCAATCAATCTTTGACTAATTCTTCTTATTATTAATAATATAAATTATTATTACTATAGTATTATTATTGTATTTACTACCCCCGGCATCGCATTAGGATGACTTTTCAGGCTGCTGCAATGTTAAATGCAGTGATCGCCTTGCATTAAAGAAATATTGCAACACCCTGCGATGTGAAATGCAATAATAATCCTGCAAAACCTCTCAAATGTTAAACGTGACTAATGCATCGTATTAGGATAACTTTGCAGGCTACTGCAATGTTAAATGCAGTGATGGCCTTGCATTAAAGTCATCTAGCGACCCCCCATGGATGTTATATGCATTAAATTAATTGCAATAATTTTGCAAAACCTCTCAAATGTTAAATGCAACAAATGCATCGCATTAGGATGACTTTTCTGGCTGCTGCAATGTTAAATGCAGTGCTGCTAGAACCAACCTGAAGAGAGGCATCAAGGATGCCAAAGCGTCCTACAAGAGGAAGATTGAGGACCACTTTTCCAACAATGACCCACGGCGGGTATGGCAAGGCATCCAGCACATCACCAACTACAAGACCAGCAACCGCACGACTGCCGACGGCGACGCCTCGCTGGCTGAGGAACTTAACTGTTTCTTTGCTCGTTTCGAGGTGAAAGCTACAGTGGCAGACATTACACCCTCTCCAGCACCTGACAGCAACACCTTCACTGTGCAGGAGCATGATGTTAAGCGCGTGCTCAGAGCAGTGAATCCCAGGAAAGCTGCAGGCCCCGATGGTGTGACGGGCAGAGTGCTGAGGGAATGTGCAGACCAATTATCTGAGGTCTTCACAAAAATCTTCAACCTGTCCCTTTTAAAATCCACCATCCCTCCCTGCCTGAAGTCCGCCATAATCATCCCACTGCCGAAAAAGTCTGTCATCAGCGGTCTTAACGACTACCGTCCGGTAGCACTCACACCGGTCATCACAAAGTGCTTCGAGAGACTGGTCCTGCAGCACATCAAAGCCAGCCTCCCACCCACCTTCGACCCACACCAGTTTGCCTACAGAGCAAATAGGTCTACAGGGGATGCCATCGACACTGCTCTTCACACTGCACTGACCCACCTTGAACACCAGGGGAGCTATGTGAGGATGCTCTTCCTCGACTTCAGCTCTGCCTTTAACACGGTCATCCCGAGCAGACTGGTCACCAAACTTTCCGACCTTGGATTTTCCCAAACCATCTGCCAATGGATCAAGGACTTCCTGACCAACCGCCCCCAGACAGTCAAAATAGGCCCTCACCTCTCCTCCACCATTACACTGAGCACCGGCTCACCACAGGGCTGTGTGTTGAGCCCCATCCTTTACTCCCTCTACACTCACGACTGCGCCCCCACCCATCCCACCAACACCATCATCAAGTTCGCGGATGACACGACTGTGGTTGGACTCATCTCAGAAGGAGATGAGACAGCCTATAGGGATGAAATCCAAAGGCTGGCAGCATGGTGTTCAGTGAACAATCTGGTCCTGAACTCCTCCAAAACAAAGGAACTTATAATTGACTTTAGAAAAACCAGTGGAGATTACGACCCACTCTACATCAATGGGGTCTGTGTGGAAAGGGTACCAGCTTTCAGGTTCCTGGGTATGCACATCGCAGAGGATCTCACCTGGTCTACCAACACCATCACCACAGTAAAGAAGGCACAGCAGAGACTCCACTTCCTGAGGATCCTCAGGAAAACCAACCTGCAGGAGAAGCTCATGTTGTCCTTCTATCGCTGCTCCATCGAGAGTGTGCTGGCATACTGTATAACCACATGGTATGCCAGCTGCTCAGAAAAGGACAGGAAGGCCCTTCAGAGGGTCATCACGACGGCCCAGAAAATCATCGGCTGCTCACTGCCCTCCCTGGAGCACCTGTTCAGCCTACACTGCCTCAGTAGAGCAGGCAAAATAATAAAAGATCCATCCCACCCCGGCCACCGTCTGTTTGTTCATCTGCCCTCTGGTCGACGTTTCAGGTCGATCAAATCCCGAACAAACAGACTTAAGAACAGTTTTTACCCCAGGGCCATATGAGAACTGAACACTACCTTGCACTAGGCAACACCGTTAAAAAATCGGTCATATAATTGTATTTAATTGTATTTATGTATTTATTTGTTTTTGCATTTATTGCATATATGTTTGTACGCACCGTCAGGAATGGCTATTTTTTAATTTCGTTGTACTCGTTGCAATGAGAATAAATGAATATTATTATTATTATTATTATTATTAAAGAAATATTGCAACACCCTGCAATGTGAAATGCAATAATAATCCTGCAAAACCTCTCAAATGTTAAACGTGACTAATGCATCGTATTAGGATAACTTTGCAGGCTACTGCAATGTTAAATGCAGTGATCGCCTTGCATTAAAGAAATATTGCAACACCCTGCGATGTGAAATGCAATAATAATCCTGCAAAACCTCTCAAATGTTAAATGCGACTAAAGCATCGTATTAGGATAACTTTGCAGGCTGCTGCATTGTTAAATGCAGCGCTGGCGTTGCATTAAAGCAATATTGCAACCCCCTGGGATGTTAAATGCAATAAAATTAATTGCAATAATTTTGCAAAACCTCTCAAATGTTAAATGCAATTAATGCAACGCATTAGAACAACTTTGCAGGCTCCTGCAATGTTAAATGCAGCGTAGGCCTTGCATTAAAGCAAAATTGCAGCTGTTCTGGGGTATTAAACGCATTAAAATCATTGTAATAATCATGCAAAATCTCTCAAATGTTCAATGCAACTAATGCATGGTACCATTAAAATCTTTATTGGTGTACGGTTCCCCCTGACATCCATCCACCCACCCACCGATCGATCAATCAATCAATCTTTGATTAATTCTTATTATTATTAATAATATAAATTATTATTACCATAGTATTATTATTGTATTTACTACCCCCGGCATCGCATTAGGATGACTTTTCAGGCTGCTGCAATGTTAAATGCAGTGATCGCCTTGCATTAAAGAAATATTGCAACACCCTGCGATGTGAAATGCAATAATAATCCTGCAAAACCTCTCAAATGTTAAACGTGACTAATGAATCGTATTAGGATAACTTTGCAGGCTACTGCAATGTTAAATGCCGTGATGGCCTCGCATTAAAGTCATCTAGCGACCCCCCATGGATGTTATGTGCATTAAATTAATTGCAATAATTTTGCAAAACCTCTCAAATGTTAAATGCAACAAATGCATCGCATTAGGATGACTTTTCTGGCTGCTGCAATGTTAAATGCAGTGATCGCCTTGCATTAATGAAATATTGCAACACCCTGCGATGTGAAATGCAATAATAATCCTGCAAAACCTCTCAAATGTTAAATGCGACTAAAGCATCGTATTAGGATAACTTTGCAGGCTGCTGCAATGTTAAATGCAACGCTGGCGTTGCATTAAAGCAATATTGCAACCCCCTGGGATGTTAAATGCAATAAAATTAATTGCAATAATTTTGCAAAACCTCTCAAATGTTAAATGCAATTAATGCAACGCATTAGAACAACTTTGCAGGCTCCTGCAATGTTAAGTGCAGCGCAGGCCTTGCATTAAAGCAAAATTGCAGCTGTTCTGGGGTATTAAACGCATTAAAATCATTGTAATAATCATGCAAAATCTCTCAAATGTTCAATGCAACTAATGCATGGTACCATTAAAATCTTTATTGGTGTACGGTTCCCCCTGACATCCATCCACCCACCCACCGATCGATCAATCAATCAATCAATCTTTGATTAATTCTTATTATTATTAATAATATAAATTATTATTACTATAGTATTATTATTGTATTTACTACCCCCGGCATCGCATTAGAATGACTTTTCAGGCTGCTGCAATGTTAAATGCAGTGATCGCCTTGCATTAAAGAAATATTGCAACACCCTGCGATGTGAAATGCAATAATAATCCTGCAAAACCTCTCAAATGTTAAACGTGACTAATGCATCGTATTAGGATAACTTTGCAGGCTACTGCAATGTTAAATGCAGTGATGGCCTTGCATTAAAGTCATCTAGCGACCCCCCATGGATGTTATATGCATTAAATTAATTGCAATAATTTTGCAAAACCTCTCAAATGTTAACCCCAAATAAGAAAAAGAAAGAAAAGAAAAAAAGATTAAAGACTGCCTGGTTGTTGGTGGTCCTGCACACGCCCCATGGAATTCCAAACAGAATAAACTGTATATGTATATACATCTCTCCCAAAAGAACCATTGTAAATATGAACAATTCTTCTATATATATATAGGCCCCTCTTTTGTAGATAAGGACGCCAGATATTTAAAAAAGTATCATATTTGTTCCTTAAATTATAAGTAATTTTTTCAAGTGGGATACAGTTAGAAATTTCATTATTCCAAAGGTCCATACTTAAATAGGAATCAGATTTCCAAGTAACTGCGATAGTTTTTTTGGCTACTGCTAATGCAATTTTTATAAATTCTTTCTGATATTTATTCATTTTAAGTTGTGGTCTTATTCCTTCAACATCACCCAATAACAAAAATCTTGGGTTGTATGGAAGTTGTATTCCGATAATCTGTTCTAAAAAGCTTCTTAAGTTTGTCCAAAAAGGTTGTATTTTTGAACAGGACCAAGTAGAATGAAACAAAGTACCAATTTCTTGATTGCACCGAAAACATTGGTCAGATAAACTTGAGTTTATTCTCTTTAATTTTTGTGGTGTGATATATAATTGATGCAGAAAGTTATATTGTACTAGTCTAAACCGAACATTTATTGTATTTTTCATACTGTCAAGGCATAGTTTTGACCAATTTGTTCCATCAATATTAATATTCAAATCCGTTTCCCATTTTCGCCTTGATATATGAATTCCTTGTTTAGGAGCCTTTTTTGAATTAGATTATATATAATAGAAGTTAAAAAAATGATTTGTCCTTTTTGAATTAGGTTTTCAATTTCCTTAGATTTCGGCAATAACATTGTTTGACCCAATTTATCTTTTAAATAAGCTCTTAATTGAAAGTAACAGAAAAGGGAATTATTTGATATATGATATTTATTTTTCAATTGTTCAAATGACATCAATATACCTTTTTCAAAGCAATCACCTATATATCTAATCCCTTTTTGATGCCACCTATATAGAAGCTGGTTATCCATTGTAAAAGGTATCAATCTATTCTGAATCAAAGTTGTCTTTCCTAATAAAGATTTTTTTGTTTCATCCTCAAAATTTACCTTATTCCATAATCCGATCAAGTGTTTTAATAATGGAGATTCTTTCAGTCCCCGTATCAATTTAGGTTCCCATTTATATATAATGTCTTCTGGTATATTTTCTCCTATTTTATCTAGTTCTATTCTTATCCATGCCGGGTTTTTTTCTTCAAAAAGAGATGCAATAAACCTCAGTTGGTTTGCTTTATAATAATTCTTAAAGTTCGGAAGTTGTAATCCTCCTGAATCAAACTTCCATGTCAATTTTTCCAACGATATTCTTGACATTTTACCTTTCCAAAGAAATTTCCGCACATATTTATTTAACTCTTGAAAAAACTTCTGTGGTACTTGTATTGGTAATGTTTGGAATAAATATTGTAATTTCGGAAATATATTCATTTTAACGGCATTAACTCTTCCTATTAATGTTATTGGTAATGTCATCCATTTATCAAGGTCCTCTTTTATTTTTCTTAGTAATAATAAATAATTTAATTTATATAAATTCTTCATATCATTATCAATTCTTATACCTAAATACTTTATACCAATTAATGGCCATCTAAATTGGGTTAGTAATCGACATTGAGTGTAATCTCCTTTAGTAAGGGGTAAAATTTCACTTTTATCCCAATTTATTTTATAACCTGATATTCTTCCATATTCTTCTAATCTAAAAGATAGTTTGCGCAACGAATCTAATGGTTTTGTTAAGTGTATCAAAACCTCATCTGCAAATAAATTAATCTTAAATTCTTCCTGATTGACTTTAAAACCCTTAATATCTGGGTCAGTTCTAATTAGTTCAGCTAACGGTTCTATCGCCAGGACAAATAAAGCAGGTGATAATGGGCATCCTTGTCTAGTTGACCTTTTTAATTGAAACGGTGTTGAAATTTGGCCATTTGTCGCTACCTTAGCTTTGGGATTCACATTTAGAGTTTTAATCCAGTTTATAAAAGTTGTTCCTAACCCATATTTTTCCAATACTTTTTTAACAAATCCCACTCTAACCTATCAAATGCTTTTTCTGCATCCAGAGCTACTGCTACACTTATTTCATTCCTCTTTTGTGCCAAATGCATTATACTAAGTAACCTAGTTACATTATCTGCAGAATGTCTATTTTTAATAAATCCAGTTTGATCCATATGTACTAATTTTGGTAAATACTTAGACAATCTATTAGATAAAATTTTTGCTACTATTTTATAATCTGTATTCAGCAAAGATATAGGTCTATATGATGTTGGTTTTAAAGGATCCCTATCTTTTTTTGGTATTACTGTTAAAATCGCTGTCGTAAAAGACTCTGGGAGGTTATGTGTTCTTTCCGCCCGCTGTATTACCTCCATAAAAGGAGGAATTAATAATTATTTAATTTTTTAATAAAATTCTGGCGGGAACCCATCTTCTCCTGGGGATTTATTACTCTGTAGTGATATTAACACTTCTTTGACCTCTTTTCATGAAAAAGGCATATCTAATCCCATCTGTTCTTCTAAATTTAATTTAGGAAGGTTTATTTGTGCTAAAAAAAATCTATCTCATTAGTATCTTTTTGTGATTCTGACGTATAATTCAGAATTTTTTTTTAAAAAGGTTTCATTAATTTCTAAAGGTTTATAAGTAATTTTATTTGTATTTATTCTAATAGCGTTAATCGTTCTCGAAGACTGTTCGGCTTTCAACTGCCAAGCAAGGACCTTATGTGATCTCTCTCCTAACTCATAGTACTCTGTTTAGTTCTCATAATTGCTTTTTCTGTTCGGTATGTCTGTAATGTATTATATTGTAACTTCTTATTGTAACTTATTATATTGTAACTTCTTATTGATAAGTTGTCTTCGTTTCTCTTCCGTTACATACCTTTGAGATTCTTTTTCTAATTTTGTAATTTCTTTCTCCAATTGCTCTACTTCGGCCATATATTCTTTCTTAATTTTGGAAGTATAACTTATTATCTGTCCTCTCAAATATGCTTTCATTGCATCCCATATAACAAATTTATCATCAACTGAGTTGGAATTTGTATCTAAATAAAATTGAATATGTCTTCTCATAAACTCACAAAAATCTTCTCGATTTAATAATGTTGAATTAAATCTCCATCTATAAGTAATTTCCTCTTTATCCATCATTACCATCGACATTGTTAAAGGGGAGTGATCTGATAATGTTCTTGCTTTATATTCAACATTTTTCACTCTGTCCTGTATGTTTGTTGATAATAAAAAGAGATCAATCCTCGAATAAGTTTTATGTCTATATGAGTAAAAAGAATAATCTCTTTCTCTTGGGTTAAGTCTTCTCCATATATCGGTTAGATTTAAATCTTTCATCAATGACAAAGTTAATTTTGCTATTTTCGTTTTTGTAACTGTCCTAACTGATCTATCTAAAACTGGGTCTAAGCAAAAATTAAAGTCTCCACCTATTAGTATTTTATCTTGGGCATCGGCCAGATTCAAAAAAGTTTCTTGTATAAATTTTATATCATTTTCATTTGGTGCATAAATATTCATCAAGGTCCATAATTCCGAAAAGAGTTGGCAATGTATAATCACATATCTTCCCGCAGGATCAATAATTGTATTTTGTATTTTGATTGGTAATGTTTTATTAATCAAAATTGCAACTCCCCTCGCTTTTGAATTGAATGAAGCTGCAGTAACCGTTCCCACCCAGTCCCTTTTTAATTTCTGATGTTCCATCTCTGTTAAATGAATTTCCTGCAAAAAAGCTATATCTATCTTCACTTTTTTAATATGTGTTCAAATTCTTTTTCTTTTTACCGGCCCATTTAACCCATTAACATTAAAACTCAAAAGTTCAGTAATTTAACCATTATTCTTAACAAAATTACTCCTATCTATAACATTACTTAACACCTCGTTTCTCATGGTTCTTTGGGGAGTTTCCTTAAAATTCACCATGTTGCTGTACATCCCCCCCCCCCCCCCAACATCCAGGCTAAAAGATGAAAAAGAAAAATAAATAGTTAAAGAAACCCAAAATAACCCCCTACTAATGCTGTTTATAAAAAAGAAAACAGCATTACCTCCCTCCATTTTACGGGTCATGGCACACACCATGAATACACACATGAATCCCGCAGTCATCAATTGGTGGTTCTCCACCCCCCCCCCCCCCGAACTAGCATAACCTTTTCTCCCAATCATTATTCATTCAATCTTTACATTTCATATCCTTTATCTTCTCTCCGTTCATATCCGTTTCAATCCATGTCTCATTGTCGTTCTTCTTGTATCTGGTGAGCCTTTGGAAGTTTTAAAGCAAATTCCTCAGCTTCCTGGTAATCAGTAAAAAATTTGTTTCCTTCTCTTTCTATAAAAATATTCAGTGTTGAAGGGTATCGCAGGTAAAATCGATAACCTTTTTGCCACAGGGCTTTTTTCGCAGGGTTGAATTCCTTCCTTCTCTTCAAAAGCTCATAACTTATATCAGGATAGAAAAAAAGGTTATTCTCTCCACTTTTCGGAGGAGTAGAATTCTTTATGCATTGTGCAGCCGCCTTCAAAATTCTTTCTTTATCTTGATATCTCAATAATTTTATCAGAATTGATCTCGGATACTGACCCTGTTTTGGACTTGGTCTTAATGCCCTATGTGCCCTTTCAATTTCAATTTCGATTTCACTTTTTTCCATTCCCAAAATATTCGGAATCCATTTTTGAAAGAATTCTATTGAATCTTCTCCCTCTGCGCCTTCTTCAAGACCAACAATCTTTATATTGTTTCGTCTACTAGTATTCTCCAACAAGTCCAGTTTTTCAAATATCTGTTTCCTTTCTGTTATCCAAGCAGTTACGTTGTCTTCGATCTTATTCACTCTTTCAGTAGTATCTTCAGTCTTAACTTCCAATTTTTAAACTTTTTTATCCAATTTATCCATTTTTTTTAAAACTTCTGTTGGTGGCGATGGTATTATTTTTTAATTGTTCACATACTTCTTGTAAGATCTCTTCCATACTTCCCCTATATTTTTTACTTTCAATTTTACCTTTAGGTCTATCAAATAGGCAAGGTTCATCTTCTGATGAATCTTCTTGATCGTCTGTATGTTCTTGGTCCTGGTCCTGGTCGATGTCACTATCTGTGGCAGAGGCATCCTGGGATTGTAGTTTCTTTAACTTCCCTTGTGACATTTCGCGCATGCACGGTTCCCCTTGTTCGCGCATGCGCGGTTCCCCGTATTCACGCGAGGCATGCTTCTTCCTCCCGGGTGCCGCCGCTCCTGCTTGCCATTCTTCGGGATCAGTCCTCTCAACTTGAGCACGAGGATTCTCCATCGCAACAGGGCCTCCTTCCCTCTTCTCACCCGATCTCTTTAAACCAATATGTTTCTTCAGTTTTTGTTTAGGAGACATGTTTCAATAATCCCCCGATCTTTATAGAGAATTATAGACTTTCTAAGAAACTTTTGTTCAATTTTTTTTTAACTTACTCGGTACTTTTCTAAGTTTTGTTCGGAGGAGCTGGAAGACCACAACCTGTGCCTACGTCATCATGTGCCGTCCCCGAACATTCTTTGCATCCATTTATCTTAATCAGACCGTGCCACATTCTCCGTGTGACCCAAAGGTTGTACTTGGACTTAAGTTTCTCCCGGTATTGTCTCTTGGCACCCTTGATGGCTTTGCGGAGACCACAGACTCTTCACACCACGGGACCCACTCACAAGTTAGGATACTCTCGACCTAGTGTTATCGTCCGGATTCACAATCTACAACATTGAAACTACTGAGGCCTGTCTATCGGACCACAGCGCTATCATTTTTGACGCATCTCTGCCTTTATCTCCCGCAAAATCTCATCTCCCTGTTCGCTACTCCCGCGACATAAATTCATTGCCTGCCAGTAAATTCTCCGAGACTCTCACAGCTGCCCCCAACATCTGCACTATTGAGGTTTCTCCCCCCCCATCTCAGCACTGAGGATCTCACCTCTTTATTTAATATCACTTGCTCTTCCATCCTGGATTCTATCGCTCCCCTTAAAATGAAAAAGCCTAAGCCCAAAGGTCGGCCTTGGCTCAATGACACCACCAAAGCCCTAAGAAGGGAGTGCAGAAAATCAGAACGGAGGTGGAAATGTGACAAGCTTCAAATTTCCTTCGAAATTCTGAGAAACAATCTTCTCAAATACCAGGAAGCAGTAAAGTCTGCTAGAGCACAATACTTCTCCGACCTTATTTCCAAAAACTCTCATAACTCCAAGGTCCTATTTAGCACAATTACCTCTGTCATATGTCCCGCCCCCAGTACCAGCTTAGTTAGGTCCCCTGCTAAGTGCGAAGAATTCGCTAAATTTTTCACCAGCAAAGTTGAGAACATTAGAATGAACATTTCCCCTCCCACCCGTGACCTAGCTGTCTCACGAGTCTGTTCATCTAAATTGGACTGTTTCCAACCCATCACTCTATCCTCCCTTGCAAAGCTTGTCTCCACTATGAAACCTGCAACCTGCCCCATTGATCCTGCCCCCACTGCCCTTCTGAAGGATGTCATTGCAATAGTCGCTCTATTATCAACAGTTCTCTGGCCACTGGCACTGTTCCAACCTGTTTCAAGCATGCGGTGGTCCAGCCCCTACTGAAAAAACCTAACCTAGACCCCACCTTGCCTAGTAACTACAGACCCATTTCCAAACTGCCATTCCTGTCAAAAGTCCTTGAAAAGGC
>NW_027601282.1:466542-478542 GCF_053455715.1 Rhinoraja longicauda
TTGCATTAAAGTCATCTAGCGACCCCCCATGGATGTTATATGCATTAAATTAATTGCAATAATTTTGCAAAACCTCTCAAATGTTAAATGCAACAAATGCATCGCATTAGGATGACTTTTCTGGTGCTGCAATGTTAAATGCAGTGATCGCCTTGCATTAAAGAAATATTGCAACACCCTGCGATGTGAAATGCAATAATAATCCTGCAAAACCTCTCAAATGTTAAATGCGACTAAAGCATCGTATTAGGATAACTTTGCAGGCTGCTGCATTGTTAAATGCAGCGTTGGCGTTGCATTAAAGCAATATTGCAACCCCCTGGGATGTTAAATGCAATAAAATTAATTGCAATAATTTTGCAAAACCTCTCAAATGTTAAATGCAATTAATGCAACGCATTAGAACAACTTTGCAGGCTCCTGCAATGTTAAATGCAGCGCAGGCCTTGCATTAAAGCAAAATTTCAGCTGTTCTGGGGTATTAAACGCATTAAAATCATTGTAATAATCATGCAAAATCTCTCAAATGTTCAATGCAACGAATGCATGGTACCATTAAAATCTTTATTGGTGTACGGTTCCCCCTGACATCCATCCACCCACCCACCGATCGATCAATCAATCAATCTTTGATTAATTCTTATTATTATTAATAATATAAATTATTATTACTATAGTATTATTATTGTATTTACTACCCCCGGCATCGCATTAGGATGACTTTTCAGGCTGCTGCAATGTTAAATGCAGTGATCGCCTTGCATTAAAGAAATATTGCAACACCCTGCGATGTGAAATGCAATAATAATCCTGCAAAACCTCTCAAATGCATCGTATTAGGATAACTTTGCAGGCTACTGCAATGTTAAATGCAGTGATGGCCTTGCATTAAAGTCATCTTGCGACCCCCCATGGATGTTATATGCATTAAATTAATTGCAATAATTTTGCAAAACCTCTCAAATGTTAAATGCAACAAATGCATCGCATTAGGATGACTTTTCTGGCTGCTGCAATGTTAAATGCAGTGATCGCCTTGCATTAAAGAAATATTGCCACACCCTGCGATGTGAAATGCAATAATAATCCTGCACAACCTCTCAAATGTTAAACGTGACTAATGCATCTTATTAGGATAACTTTGCAGGCTACTGCAATGTTAAATGCAGTGATGGCCTTGCATTAAAGTCATCTAGCGACCCCCCATGGATGTTATATGCATTAAATTAATTGCAATAATTTTGCAAAACCTCTCAAATGTTAAATGCAACAAATGCATCGCATTAGGATGACTTTTCTGGTGCTGCAATGTTAAATGCAGTGATCGCCTTGCATTAAAGAAATATTGCAACACCCTGCGATGTGAAATGCAATAATAATCCTGCAAAACCTCTCAAATGTTAAATGCGACTAAAGCATCGTATTAGGATAACTTTACAGGCTGCTGCATTGTTAAATGCAGCGCTGGCGTTGCATTAAAGCAATATTGCAACCCCCTGGGATGTTAAATGCAATAAAATTAATTGCAATAATTTTGCAAAACCTCTCAAATGTTAAATGCAATTAATGCAACACATTAGAACAACTTTGCAGGCTCCTGCAATGTTAAATGCAGCGCAGGCCTTGCATTAAAGCAAAATTGCCGCTGTTCTGGGGTATTAAACGCATTAAAATCATTGTAATAATCATGCAAAATCTCTCAAATGTTCAATGCAACGAATGCATGGTACCATTAAAATCTTTATTGGTGTACGGTTCCCCCTGACATCCATCCACCCACCCACCGATCGATCAATCAATCAATCTTTGATTAATTCTTCTTATTATTAATAATATAAATTATTATTACTATAGTATTATTATTGTATTTACTACCCCCGGCATCGCATTAGGATGACTTTTCAGGCTGCTGCAATGTTAAATGCAGTGATCGCCTTGCATTAAAGAAATATTGCAACACCCTGCGATGTGAAATGCAATAATAATCCTGCAAAACCTCTCAAATGTTAAATGTGACTAATGCATCGTATTAGGATAACTTTGTAGGCTGCTGCAATGTTAAATGCAGTGATCGCCTTGCATTAAAGAAATATTGCAACACCCTGCGATGTGAAATGCAATAATAATCCTGCAAAACCTCTCAAATGTTAAACGTGACTAATGCATCGTATTAGGATAACTTTGCAGGCTACTGCAATGTTAAATGCAGTGATGGCCTTGCATTAAAGTCATCTAGCGACCCCCCATGGATGTTATATGCATTAAATTAATTGCAATAATTTTGCAAAACCTCTCAAATGTTAAATGCAACAAATGCATCGCATTAGGATGACTTTTCTGGCTGCTGCAATGTTAAATGCAGTGATCGCCTTGCATTAAAGAAATATTGCAACACCCTGCGATGTGAAATGCAATAATAATCCTGCAAAACCTCTCAAATGTTAAACGTGACTAATGCATCGTATTAGGATAACTTTGCAGGCTACTGCAATGTTAAATGCAGTGATGGCCTTGCATTAAAGTCATCTAGCGACCCCCCATGGATGTTATATGCATTAAATTAATTGCAATAATTTTGCAAAACCTCTCAAATGTTAAATGCAACAAATGCATCGCATTAGGATGACTTTTCTGGCTGCTGCAATGTTAAATGCAGTGATCGCCTTGCATTAAAGAAATATTGCAACACCCTGCGATGTGAAATGCAATAATAATCCTGCAAAACCTCTCAAATGTTAAATGCGACTAAAGCATCGTATTAGGATAACTTTGCAGGCTGCTGCATTGTTAAATGCAGCGCTGGCGTTGCACTAAAGCAATATTGCAACCCCCTGGGATGTTAAATGCAATAAAATTAATTGCAATAATTTTGCAAAACCTCTCAAATGTTAAATGCAATTAATGCAACACATTAGAACAACTTTGCAGGCTCCTGCAATGTTAAATGCAGCGCAGGCCTTGCATTAAAGCAAAATTGCAGCTGTTCTGGGGTATTAAACGCATTAAAATCATTGTAATAATCATGCAAAATCTCTCAAATGTTCAATGCAACGAATGCATGGTACCATTAAAATCTTTATTGGTGTACAGTTCCCCCTGACATCCATCCACCCACCCACCGATCGATCCATCAATCAATCTTTGATTAATTCTTCTTATTATTAATAATATAAATTATTATTACTATAGTATTATTATTGTATTTACTACCCCCGGCATCGCATTAGGATGACTTTTCAGGCTGCTGCAATGTTAAATGCAGTGATCGCCTTGCATTAAAGAAATATTGCAACACCCTGCGATGTGAAATGCAATAATAATCCTGCAAAACCTCTCAAATGTTAAATGTGACTAATGCATCGTATTAGGATAACTTTGTAGGCTGCTGCAATGTTAAATGCAGTGATCGCCTTGCATTAAAGAAATATTGCAACACCCTGCGATGTGAAATGCAATAATAATCCTGCAAAACCTCTCAAATGTTAAACGTGACTAATGCATCGTATTAGGATAACTTTGCAGGCTACTGCAATGTTAAATGCAGTGATGGCCTTGCATTAAAGTCATCTAGCGACCCCCCATGGATGTTATATGCATTAAATTAATTGCAATAATTTTGCAAAACCTCTCAAATGTTAAATGCAACAAATGCATCGCATTAGGATGACTTTTCTGGCTGCTGCAATGTTAAATGCAGTGATCGCCTTGCATTAAAGAAATATTGCAACACCCTGCGATGTGAAATGCAATAATAATCCTGCAAAACCTCTCAAATGTTAAACGTGACTAATGCATCGTATTAGGATAACTTTGCAGGCTACTGCAATGTTAAATGCAGTGATGGCCTTGCATTAAAGTCATCTAGCGACCCCCCATGGATGTTATATGCATTAAATTAATTGCAATAATTTTGCAAAACCTCTCAAATGTTAAATGCAACAAATGCATCGCATTAGGATGACTTTTCTGGCTGCTGCAATGTTAAATGCAGTGATCGCCTTGCATTAAAGAAATATTGCAACACCCTGCGATGTGAAATGCAATAATAATCCTGCAAAACCTCTCAAATGTTAAATGCGACTAAAGCATCGTATTAGGATAACTTTGCAGGCTGCTGCATTGTTAAATGCAGCGCTGGCGTTGCATTAAAGCAATATTGCAACCCCCTGGGATGTTAAATGCAATAAAATTAATTGCAATAATTTTGCAAAACCTCTCAAATGTTAAATGCAATTAATGCAACGCATTAGAACAACTTTGCAGGCTCCTGCAATGTTAAATGCAGCGCAGGCCTTGCATTAAAGCAAAATTGCAGCTGTTCTGGGTTATTAAACACATTAAAATCATTGTAATAATCATGCAAAATCTCTCAAATGTTCAATGCAACGAATGCATGGTACCATTAAAATCTTTATTGGTGTACGGTTCCCCCTGACATCCATCCACCCACCCACCCACCGATCGATCAATCAATCAATCTTTGATTAATTCTTCTTATTATTAATAATATAAATTATTATTACTATAGTATTATTATTGTATTTACTACCCCGGCATCGCATTAGGATGACTTTTCAGGCTGCTGCAATGTTAAATGCAGTGATCGCCTTGCATTAAAGAAATATTGCAACACCCTGCGATGTGAAATGCAATAATAATCCTGCAAAACCTCTCAAATGTTAAATGTGACTAATGCATCGTATTAGGATAACTTTGCAGGCTACTGCAATGTTAAATGCAGTGATGGCCTTGCATTAAAGTCATCTAGAGACCCCCCATGGATGTTATATGCATTAAATTAATTGCAATAATTTTGCAAAACCTCTCAAATGTTAAATGCAACAAATGCATCGCATTAGGATGACTTTTCTGGCTGCTGCAATGTTAAATGCAGTGATCGCCTTGCATTAAAGAAATATTGCAACACCCTGCGATGTGAAATGCAATAATAATCCTGCAAAACCTCTCAAATGTTAAACGTGACTAATGCATCGTATTAGGATAACTTTGCAGGCTACTGCAATGTTAAATGCAGTGATGGCCTTGCATTAAAGTCATCTAGCGACCCCCCATGGATGTTATATGCATTAAATTAATTGCAATAATTTTGCAAAACCTCTCAAATGTTAAATGCAACAAATGCATCGCATTAGGATGACTTTTCTGGCTGCTGCAATGTTAAATGCAGTGATCGCCTTGCATTAAAGAAATATTGCAACACCCTGCGATGTGAAATGCAATAATAATCCTGCAAAACCTCTCAAATGTTAAATGCGACTAAAGCATCGTATTAGGATAACTTTGCAGGCTGCTGCATTGTTAAATGCAGCGTTGGCGTTGCATTAAAGCAATATTGCAACCCCTGGGATGTTAAATGCAATAAAATTAATTGCAATAATTTTGCAAAACCTCTCAAATGTTAAATGCAATTAATGCAACGCATTAGAACAACTTTGCAGGCTCCTGCAATGTTAAATGCAGCGCAGGCCTTGCATTAAAGCAAAATTGCAGCTGTTCTGGGGTATTTAACGCATTAAAATCATTGTAATAATCATGCAAAATCTCTCAAATGTTCAATGCAACGAATGCATGGTACCATTAAAATCTTTATTGGTGTACGGTTCCCCCTGACATCCATCCACCCACCCACCGATCGATCAATCAATCTTTGATTAATTCTTATTATTATTAATAATTTAAATTATTATTACAATAGTATTATTATTGTATTTACTACCCCCGGCATCGCATTAGGATGACTTTTCAGGCTGCTGCAATGTTAAATGCAGTGATCGCCTTGCATTAAAGAAATATTGCAACACCCTGCGATGTGAAATGCAATAATAATCCTGCAAAACCTCTCAAATGTTAAACGTGACTAATGCATCGTATTAGGATAACTTTGCAGGCTACTGCAATGTTAAATGCAGTGATGGCCTTGCATTAAAGTCATCTTGCGACCCCCCATGGATGTTATATGCATTAAATTAATTGCAATAATTTTGCAAAACCTCTCAAATGTTAAATGCAACAAATGCATCGCATTAGGATGACTTTTCTGGCTGCTGCAATGTTAAATGCAGTGATCGCCTTGCATTAAAGAAATATTGCAACACCCTGCGATGTGAAATGCAATAATAATCCTGCAAAACCTCTCAAATGTTAAACGTGACTAATGCATCGTATTAGGATAACTTTGCAGCCTACTGCAATGTTAAATGCAGTGATGGCCTTGCATTAAAGTCATCTAGCGACCCCCCATGGATGTTATATGCATTAAATTAATTGCAATAATTTTGCAAAACCTCTCAAATGTTAAATGCAACAAATGCATCGCATTAGGATGACTTTTCTGGCTGCTGCAATGTTAAATGCAGTGAGCGCCTTGCATTAAAGAAATATTGCAACACCCTGCGATGTGAAATGCAATAATAATCCTGCAAAACCTCTCAAATGTTAAATGCGACTAAAGCATCGTATTAGGATAACTTTGCAGGCTGCTGCATTGTTAAATGCAGCGCTGGCGTTGCATTAAAGCAATATTGCAACCCCCTGGGATGTTAAATGCAATAAAATTAATTGCAATAATTTTGCAAAACCTCTCAAATGTTAAATGCAATTAATGCAACGCATTAGAACAACTTTGCAGGCTCCTGCAATGTGAAATGCAGCGCAGGCCTTGCATTAAAGCAAAATTGCAGCTGTTCTGGGGTATTAAACGCATTAAAATCATTGTAATAATCATGCAAAATCTCTCAAATGTTCAATGCAACTAATGCATGGTACCATTAAAATCTTTATTGGTGTACGGTTCCCCCTGACATCCATCCACCCACCCACCGATCGATCAATCAATCTTTGATTAATTCTTATTATTATTAATAATTTAAATTATTATTACAATAGTATTATTATTGTATTTACTACCCCCGGCATCGCATTAGGATGACTTTTCAGGCTGCTGCAATGTTAAATGCAGTGATCGCCTTGCATTAAAGAAATATTGCAACACCCTGCGATGTGAAATGCAATAATAATCCTGCAAAACCTCTCAAATGTTAAACGTGACTAATGCATCGTATTAGGATAACTTTGCAGGCTACTGCAATGTTAAATGCAGTGATGGCCTTGCATTAAAGTCATCTTGCGACCCCCCATGGATGTTATATGCATTAAATTAATTGCAATAATTTTGCAAAACCTCTCAAATGTTAAATGCAACAAATGCATCGCATTAGGATGACTTTTCTGGCTGCTGCAATGTTAAATGCAGTGATCGCCTTGCATTAAAGAAATATTGCAACACCCTGCGATGTGAAATGCAATAATAATCCTGCAAAACCTCTCAAATGTTAAACGTGACTAATGCATCGTATTAGGATAACTTTGCAGCCTACTGCAATGTTAAATGCAGTGATGGCCTTGCATTAAAGTCATCTAGCGACCCCCCATGGATGTTATATGCATTAAATTAATTGCAATAATTTTGCAAAACCTCTCAAATGTTAAATGCAACAAATGCATCGCATTAGGATGACTTTTCTGGCTGCTGCAATGTTAAATGCAGTGAGCGCCTTGCATTAAAGAAATATTGCAACACCCTGCGATGTGAAATGCAATAATAATCCTGCAAAACCTCTCAAATGTTAAATGCGACTAAAGCATCGTATTAGGATAACTTTGCAGGCTGCTGCATTGTTAAATGCAGCGCTGGCGTTGCATTAAAGCAATATTGCAACCCCCTGGGATGTTAAATGCAATAAAATTAATTGCAATAATTTTGCAAAACCTCTCAAATGTTAAATGCAATTAATGCAATGCATTAGAACAACTTTGCAGGCTCCTGCAATGTTAAATGCAGCGCAGGCCTTGCATTAAAGCAAAATTGCAGCTGTTCTGGGGTATTAAACGCATTAAAATCATTGTAATAATCATGCAAAATCTCTCAAATGTTCAATGCAACTAATGCATGGTACCATTAAAATCTTTATTGGTGTCCGGTTCCCCCTGACATCCATCCACCCACCCACCGATCGATCAATCAATCTTTGATTAATTCTTCTTATTATTAATAATATAAATTATTATTACTATCGTATTATTATTGTATTTACTACCCCCGGCATCGCATTAGGATGACTTTTCAGGCTGCAGCAATGTTAAATGCAGTGATCGCCTTGCATTAAAGAAATATTGCAACACCCTGCGATGTGAAATGCAATAATAATCCTGCAAAACCTCTCAAATGTTAAACGTGACTAATGCATCGTATTAGGATAACTTTGCAGGCTACTGCAATGTTAAATGCAGTGATGGCCTTGCATTAAAGTCATCTAGCGACCCCCCATGGATGTTATATGCATTAAATTAATTGCAATAATTTTGCAAAACCTCTCAAATGTTAACCCCAAATAAGAAAAAGAAAGAAAAGAAAAAAAGATTAAAGACTGCCTGGTTGTTGGTGGTCCTGCACACGCCCCATGGAATTCCAAACAGAATAAACTGTATATGTATATACATCTCTCCCAAAAGAACCATTGTAAATATGAACAAATCTTCTATATATATAGGCCCCTCTTTTGTAGATAAGGACGCCAGATATTTAAAAAAGTATCATATTTGTTCCTTAAATTATAAGTAATTTTTTCAAGTGGGATACAGTTAGAAATTTCATTATTCCAAAGGTCCATACTTAAATAGGAATCAGATTTCCAAGTAACTGCGATAGTTTTTTTGGCTACTGCTAATGCAATTTTTATAAATTCTTTCTGATATTTATTCATTTTAAGTTGTGGTCTTATTCCTTCAACATCACCCAATAACAAAAATCTTGGGTTGTATGGAAGTTGTATTCCGATAATCTGTTCTAAAAAGCTTCTTAAGTTTGTCCAAAAAGGTTGTATTTTTGAACAGGACCAAGTAGAATGAAACAAAGTACCAATTTCTTGATTGCACCGAAAACATTGGTCAGATAAACATGAGTTTATTCTCTTTAATTTTTGTGGTGTGATATATAATTGATGCAGAAAGTTATATTGTACTAGTCTAAACCGAACATTTATTGTATTTTTCATACTGTCAAGGCATAGTTTTGACCAATTTGTTCCATCAATATTAATATTCAAATCCGTTTCCCATTTTCGCCTTGATATATGAATTCCTTGTTTAGGAGCCTTTTTTGAATTAGATTATATATAATAGAAGTAAAAAAAATGATTTGTCCTTTTTGAATTAGGTTTTCAATTTCCTTAGATTTCGGCAATAACATTGTTTGACCCAATTTATCTTTTAAATAAGCTCTTAATTGAAAGTAACAGAAAAGGGAATTATTTGATATATGATATTTATTTTTCAATTGTTCAAATGACATCAATATACCTTTTTCAAAGCAATCACCTATATATCTAATCCCTTTTTGATGCCACCTATATAGAAGCTGGTTATCCATTGTAAAAGGTATCAATCTATTCTGAATCAAAGTTGTCTTTCCTAATAAAGATTTTTTTGTTTCATCCTCAAAATTTACCTTATTCCATAATCCGATCAAGTGTTTTAATAATGGAGATTCTTTCAGTCCCCGTATCAATTTAGGTTCCCATTTATATATAAAGTCTTCTGGTATATTTTCTCCTATTTTATCTAGTTCTATTCTTATCCATGCCGGGTTTTTTTCTTCAAAAAGAGATGCAATAAACCTCAGTTGGTTTGCTTTATAATAATTCTTAAAGTTCGGAAGTTGTAATCCTCCTGAATCAAACTTCCATGTCAATTTTTCCAACGATATTCTTGACATTTTACCTTTCCAAAGAAATTTCCGCACATATTTATTTAACTCTTGAAAAAACTTCTGTGGTACTTGTATTGGTAATGTTTGGAATAAATATTGTAATTTCGGAAATATATTCATTTTAACGGCATTAACTCTTCCTATTAATGTTATTGGTAATGTCATCCATTTATCAAGGTCCTCTTTTATTTTTCTTAGTAATAATAAATAATTTAATTTATATAAATTCTTCATATCATTATCAATTCTTATACCTAAATACTTTATACCAATTAATGGCCATCTAAATTGGGTTAGTAATCGACATTGAGTGTAATCTCCTTTAGTAAGGGGTAAAATTTCACTTTTATCCCAATTTATTTTATAACCTGATATTCTTCCATATTCTTCTAATCTAAAAGATAGTTTGCGCAACGAATCTAATGGTTTTGTTAAGTGTATCAAAACCTCATCTGCAAATAAATTAATCTTAAATTCTTCCTGATTGACTTTAAAACCCTTAATATCTGGGTCAGTTCTAATTAGTTCAGCTAACGGTTCTATTGCCAGGACAAATAAAGCAGGTGATAATGGGCATCCTTGTCTAGTTGACCTTTTTAACTGAAACGGTGTTGAAATTTGGCCATTTGTCGCTACCTTAGCTTTGGGATTCACATTTAGAGTTTTAATCCAGTTTATAAAAGTTGTTCCTAACCCATATTTTTCCAATACTTTATATAAAAAATCCCACTCTAACCTATCAAATGCTTTTTCTGCACCCAGAGCTGCTGCTACACTTATTTCATTCCTCTTTTGTGCCAAATGCATTATCATATCATATCATATCATATCATATATCTACAGCCGGAAACAGGCCTTTTCGGCCCTCCAAGTCCGTGCCGCCCAGTGATCCCCGTACATTAACACTATCCTACACCCACTAGGGACAATTTTTTTAATTTTTTTTTTTTTTTTACATTTACCCAGCCAATTAACCTACATACCTGTACGTCTTTGTAACCTACATACCTGTACATTATACTAAGTAACCTAGTTACATTATCTGCAGAATGTCTATTTTTAATAAATCCAGTTTGATCCATATGTACTAATTTTGGTAAATACTTAGACAATCTATTAGATAAAATTTTTGCTACTATTTTATAATCTGTATTCAGCAAAGATATAGGTCTATATGATGTTGGTTTTAAAGGATCCCTATCTTTTTTTGGTATTACTGTTAAAATCGCTGTCGTAAAAGACTCTGGGAGGTTATGTGTTCTTTCCGCCTGCTGTATTACCTCCATAAAAGGAGGAATTAATAATTATTTAAATTTTTTATAAAATTCTGGCGGGAACCCATCTTCTCCTGGGGATTTATTACTCTGTAGTGATATTAACACTTCTTTGACCTCTTTTAATGAAAAAGGCATATCTAATCCCATCTGTTCTTCTAAATTTAATTTAGGAAGGTTTATTTGTGCTAAAAAAATCTATCTCATTAGTATCTTTTTGTGATTCTGACGTATAATTCAGAATTTTTTTTAAAAAAGGTTTCATTAATTTCTAAAGGTTTATAAGTAATTTTATTTGTATTTATTCTAATAGCGTTAATCGTTCTCGAAGACTGTTCGGCTTTCAACTGCCAAGCAAGGACCTTATGTGATCTCTCTCCTAACTCATAGTACTCTGTTTAGTTCTCATAATTGCTTTTTCTGTTCGGTATGTCTGTAATGTATTATATTGTAACTTCTTATTGTAACTTATTATATTGTAACTTCTTATTGATAAGTTGTCTTCGTTTCTCTTCCGTTACATACCTTTGAGATTCTTTTTCTAATTTTGTAATTTCTTTCTCCAATTGCTCTACTTCGGCCATATATTCTTTCTTAATTTTGGAAGTATAACTTATTATCTGTCCTCTCAAATATGCTTTCATTGCATCCCATATAACAAATTTATCATCAACTGAGTTGGAATTTGTATCTAAATAAAATTGAATATGTCTTCTCATAAACTCACAAAAATCTTCTCGATTTAATAATGTTGAATTAAATCTCCATCTATAAGTAATTTCCTCTTTATCCATCATTACCATCGACATTGTTAAAGGGGAGTGATCTGATAATGTTCTTGCTTTATATTCAACATTTTTCACTCTGTCCTGTATGTTTGTTGATAATAAAAAGAGATCAATCCTCGAATAAGTTTTATGTCTATATGAGTAAAAAGAA
>NW_027601282.1:479042-498045 GCF_053455715.1 Rhinoraja longicauda
TTAAATGCAGTGATGGCCTTGCATTAAAGTCATCTAGCGACCCCCCATGGATGTTATATGCATTAAATTAATTGCAATAATTTTGCAAAACCTCTCAAATGTTAAATGCAACAAATGCATCGCATTAGGATGACTTTTCTGGCTACTGCAATGTTAAATGCAGTGATCGCCTTGCATTAAAGAAATATTGCAACACCCTGCGATGTGAAATGCAATAATAATCCTGCAAAACCTCTCAAATGTTAAATGCGATTAAAGCATCGTATTAGGATAACTTTACAGGCTGCTGCATCGTTAAATGCAGCGCTGGCGTTGCATTAAAGCAATATTGCAACCCCCTGGGATGTTAAATGCAATAAAATTAATTGCAATAATTTTGCAAAACCTCTCAAATGTTAAATGCAATTAATGCAACGCATTAGAACAACTTTGCAGGCTCCTGCAATGTTAAATGCAGCGCAGGCCTTGCATTCAAGCAAAATTGCAGCTGTTCTGGGGTATTAAACGCATTAAAATCATTGTAATAATCATGCAAAATCTCTCAAATGTTCAATGCAACTAATGCATGGTACCATTAAAATCTTTATTGGTGTACGGTTCCCCCTGACATCCATCCACCCACCGACCGATCGATCAATCAATCAATCTTTGATTAATTCTTATTATTATTAATAATATAAATTATTATTACTATAGTTTTATTATTGTATTTACTACCCCCGGCATCGCATTAGGATGACTTTTCAGGCTGCTGCAATGTTAAATGCAGTGATGGCCTTGCATTAAAGTCATCTAGCGACCCCCCATGAATGTTATATGCATTAAATAAATTGCAATAATTTTGCAAAACCTCTCAAATGTTAAATGCAACAAATGCATCGCATTAGGATGACTTTTCTGGCTGCTGCAATGTTAAATGCAGTGATCGCCTTGCATTAAAGAAATATTGCAACACCCTGCGATGTGAAATGCAATAATAATCCTGCAAAACCTCTCAAATGTTAAACGTGACTAATGCATCGTATTAGGATAACTTTGCAGGCTACTGCAATGTTAAATGCAGTGATGGCCTTGCATTAAAGTCATCTAGCGACCCCCCATGGATGTTATATGCATTAAATTAATTGCAATAATTTTGCAAAACCTCTCAAATGTTAAATGCAACAAATGCATCGCATTAGGATGACTTTTCTGGCTGCTGCAATGATAAATGCAGTGATCGCCTTGCATTAAAGAAATATTGCAACACCCTGCGATGTGAAATGCAATAATAATCCTGCAAAACCTCTCAAATGTTAAATGCGACTAAAGCATCATATTAGGATAACTTTGCAGGCTGCTGCATCGTTAAATGCAGCGCTGGCGTTGCATTAAAGCAATATTGCAACCCCCTGGGATGTTAAATGCAATAAAATTAATTGCAATAATTTTGCAAAACCTCTCAAATGTTAAATGCAATTAATGCAACGCATTAGAACAACTTTGCAGGCTCCTGCAATGTTAAATGCAGCGCAGGCCTTGCATTAAAGCAAAATTGCAGCTGTTCTGGGGTATTAAACGCATTAAAATCATTGTAATAATCATGCAAAATCTCTCAAATGTTCAATGCAACTAATGCATGGTACCATTAAAATCTTTATTGGTGTACGGTTCCCCCTGACATCCATCCACCCACCCACCGATCGATCAATCAATCAATCTTTGATTAATTCTTATTATTATTAATAATATAAATTATTATTACTATAGTATTATTATTGTATTTACTACCCCCGGCATCGCATTAGGATGACTTTTCAGGCTGCTGCAATGTTAAATGCAGTGATGGCCTTGCATTAAAGTCATCTAGCGACCCCCCATGAATGTTATATGCATTAAATTAATTGCAATAATTTTGCAAAACCTCTCAAATGTTAAATGCAACAAAAGCATCGCATTAGGATGACTTTTCTGGCTGCTGCAATGTTAAATGCAGTGATCGCCTTGCATTAAAGAAATATTGCAACACCCTGCGATGTGAAATGCAATAATAATCCTGCAAACCCTCTCAAATGTTAAACGTGTCTAATGCATCGTATTAGGATAACTTTGCAGGCTACTGCAATGTTAAATGCAGTGATGGCCTTGCATTAAAGTCATCTAGCGACCCCCCATGGATTTTATATGCATTAAATTAATTGCAATAATTTTGGAAAACCTCTCAAATGTTAAATGCAACAAATGCATCGCATTAGGATGACTTTTCTGCCTGCTGCAATGTTAAATGCAGTGATCGCCTTGCATTAAAGAAATATTGCAACACCCTGCGATGTGAAATGCAATAATAATCCTGCAAAACCTCTCAAATGTTAAATGCGACTAAAGCATCGAATTAGGATAACTTTGCAGGCTGCTGCATTGTTAAATGCAGCGCTGGCGTTGCATTCAAGCAATATTGCAACCCCTTTGGGATGTTAAATGCAATAAAATTAATTGCAATAATTTTGCAAAACCTCTCAAATGTTAAATGCAATTAATGCAACGCATTAGAACAACTTTGCAGGCTCCTGCAATGTTAAATGCAGCGCAGGCCTTGCATTTAAGCAAAATTGCAGCTGTTCTGGGGTATTAAACGCATTAAAATCATTGTAATAATCATGCAAAATCTCTCAAATGTTCAATGCAACTAATGCATGGTACCATTAAAATCTTTATTGGTGTACGGTTCCCCCTGACATCCATCCGCCCACCCACCGATCGATCAATCAATCAATCTTTGATTAATTCTTATTATTATTAATAATATAAATTATTATTACTATAGTATTATTATTGTATTTACTACCCCCGTCATCGCATTAGGATGACTTTTCAGGCTGCTGCAATGTTAAATGCAGTGATCGCCTTGCATTAAAGAAATATTGCAACACCCTGCGATGTGAAATGCAATAATAATCCTGCAAAACCTCTCAAATGTTAAATGTGACTAATGCATCGTATTAGGATAACTTTGCAGGCTACTGCAATGTTAAATGCAGTGATGGCCTTGCATTAAAGTCATCTAGCGACCCCCCATGGATGTTATATGCATTAAATTAATTGCAATAATTTTGCAAAACCTCTCAAATGTTAAATGCAACAAATGCATCGCATTAGGATGACTTTTCTGGCTGCTGCAATGTTAAATGCAGTGATCGCCTTGCATTAAAGAAATATTGCAACACCCTGCGATGTGAAATGCAATAATAATCCTGCAAAACCTCTCAAATGTTAAACGTGACTAATGCATCGTATTAGGATAACTTTGCAGGCTACTGCAATGTTAAATGCAGTGATGGCCTTGCATTAAAGTCATCTAGCGACCCCCATGGATGTTATATGCATTAAATTAATTGCAATAATTTTGCAAAACCTCTCAAATGTTAAATGCAACAAATGCATCGCATTAGGATGACTTTTCTGGCTGCTGCAATGCTAAATGCAGTGATCGCCTTGCATTAAAGAAATATTGCAACACCCTGCGATGTGAAATGCAATAATAATCCTGCAAAACCTCTCAAATGTTAAATGCGACTAAAGCATCGTATTAGGATAACTTTGCAGGCTGCTGCATTGTTAAATGCAGCGCTGGCGTTGCATTAAAGCAATATTGCAACCCCCTGGGATGTTAAATGCAATAAAATTAATTGCAATAATTTTGCAAAACCTCTCAAATGTTAAATGCAATTAATGCAACGCATTAGAACAACGTTGCAGGCTCCTGCAATGTTAAATGCAGCGCAGGCCTTGCATTAAAGCAAAATTGCAGCTGTTCTGGGGTATTAAACGCATTAAAATCATTGTAATAATCATGCAAAATCTCTCAAATGTTCAATGCAACTAATGCATGGTACGATTAAAATCTTTATTGGTGTACGGTTCCCCCTGACATCCATCCACCCACCCACCGATCGATCAATCAATCTTTGATTAATTCTTATTATTATTAATAATATAAATTATTATTACTATAGTATTATTATTGTATTTACTACCCCCGGCATCGCATTAGGATGACTTTTCAGGCTGCTGCAATGTTAAATGCAGTGATCGCCTTGCATTAAAGAAATATTGCAACACCCTGCGATGTGAAATGCAATAATAATCCTGCAAAACCTCTCAAATGTTAAACGTGACTAATGCATCGTATTAGGATAACTTTGCAGGCTACTGCAATGTTAAATGCAGTGATGGCCTTGCATTAAAGTCATCTTGCGACCCCCCATGGATGTTATATGCATTAAATTAATTGCAATAATTTTGCAAAACCTCTCAAATGTTAAATGCAACAAATGCATCGCATTAGGATGACTTTTCTGGCTGCTGCAATGTTAAATGCAGTGATCGCCTTGCATTAAAGAAATATTGCAACACCCTGCGATGTGAAATGCAATAATAATCCTGCAAAACCTCTCAAATGTTAAACGTGACTAATGCATCGTATTAGGATAACTTTGCAGGCTACTGCAATGTTAAATGCAGTGATGGCCTTGCATTAAAGTCATCTAGCGACCCCCCATGGATGTTATATGCATTAAATTAATTGCAATAATTTTGCAAAACCTCTCAAATGTTAAATGCAACAAATGCATCGCATTAGGATGACTTTTCTGGTTGCTGCAATGTTAAATGCAGTGATCGCCTTGCATTAAAGAAATATTGCAACACCCTGCGATGTGAAATGCAATAATAATCCTGCAAAACCTCTCAAATGTTAAATGCGACTAAAGCATCGTATTAGGATAACTTTGCAGGCTGCTGCATTGTTAAATGCAGCGCTGGCGTTGCATTAAAGCAATATTGCAACCCCCTGGGATGTTAAATGCAATAAAATTAATTGCAATAATTTTGCAAAACCTCTCAAATGTTAAATGCAATTAATGCAACGCATTAGAACAACTTTGCAGGCCCCTGCAATGTTAAATGCAGCGCAGGCCTTGCATTAAAGCAAAATTGCAGCTGTTCTGGGGTATTAAACGCATTAAAATCATTGTAATAATCATGCAAAATCTCTCAAATGTTCAATGCAACTAATGCATGGTACCATTAAAATCTTTATTGGTGTACGGTTCCCCCTGACATCCATCCACCCACCCACCGATCGATCAATCAATCTTTGATTAATTCTTCTTATTATTAATAATATAAATTATTATTACTATAGTATTATTATTGTATTTACTACCCCCGGCATCGCATTAGGATGACTTTTCAGGCTGCTGCAATGTTAAATGCAGTGATCGCCTTGCATTAAAGAAATATTGCAACACCCTGCGATGTGAAATGCAATAATAATCCTGCAAAACCTCTCAAATGTTAAACGTGACTAATGCATCGTATTAGGATAACTTTGCAGGCTACTGCAATGTTAAATGCAGTGATGGCCTTGCATTAAAGTCATCTAGCGACCCCCCATGGATGTTATATGCATTAAATTAATTGCAATAATTTTGCAAAACCTCTCAAATGTTAACCCCAAATAAGAAAAAGAAAGGAAAGAAAAAAAGATTAAAGACTGCCTGGTTGTTGGTGGTCCTGCACACGCCCCATGGAATTCCAAACAGAATAAACTGTATATGTATATACATCTCTCCCAAAAGAACCATTGTAAATATGAACAATTCTTCTATATATATAGGCCCCTCTTTTGTAGATAAGGACGCCAGATATTTAAAAAAGTATCATATTTGTTCCTTAAATTATAAGTAATTTTTTCAAGTGGGATACAGTTAGAAATTTCATTATTCCAAAGGTCCATACTTAAATAGGAATCAGATTTCCAAGTAACTGCGATAGTTTTTTTGGCTACTGCTAATGCAATTTTTATAAATTCTTTCTGATATTTATTCATTTTAAGTTGTGGTCTTATTCCTTCAACATCACCCAATAACAAAAATCTTGGGTTGTATGGAAGTTGTATTCCGATAATCTGTTCTAAAAAGCTTCTTAAGTTTGTCCAAAAAGGTTGTATTTTTGAACAGGACCAAGTAGAATGAAACAAAGTACCAATTTCTTGATTGCACCGAAAACATTGGTCAGATAAACTTGAGTTTATTCTCTTTAATTTTTGTGGTGTGATATATAATTGATGCAGAAAGTTATATTGTACTAGTCTAAACCGAACATTTATTGTATTTTTCATACTGTCAAGGCATAGTTTTGACCAATTTGTTCCATCAATATTAATATTCAAATCTCGTGCGGTTGCAAGGGAAAGTGCCCGGTAAAAAAATCTCGTGCGGTTGCAAGGGAAAGTGCCCGGTAAAAAATCTCGTGCGGTTGCAAGGGAAAGTGCCCGGTAAAAAAACCGCACGAGATGCAACACCTGTCCCTTTACCTCCCCCCTCAACTCCATCAAAGGACCCAAACATTCTTTCCAGGTGAGACAGAGGTTCACCTGCACCTCCTCCAACCTCATCTATTGCATCCGCTGCTCTAGATGTCAACTCATCTATATCGGCGAAACCAAGCGCAGGCTCGGCGATCGCTTCGCTGAACACCTGCGCTCGGCCGCATTAACGCCACTGATCTCCCGGTGGCCCAGCACTTCAACTCCCCCTCCCATTCCCAGTCTGACCTCTCTGTCATGGGCCTCCTCCAGTGCCATAGTGAGGCCCGCCGGAAATTGGAGGAGCAGCACCTCATATTTCGCCTGGGCAGTTTGCGGCCCGGAGGTATGAACGTTGACTTCTCCAACTTCAGATAGCTCCTCTGTCCCTCCCTTCCCCTCCTCCTTCCCAGATCTCCCTCTATCTTCCTGTCTCCACCTATATCCTTCCTTTGTCCCACCCCCGACATCAGTCTGAAGAAGGGTCTCGACCCGAAACGTCACCCATTCCTTCTCTCCCGAGATGCTGCCTGACCTGCTGAGTTACTCCAGCATTTTGTGAATAAATCGATTTGTACCAGCATCTGCAGTTATTTTCTTATTCTTTTAATATTCAAATCCGTTTCCCATTTTCGCCTTGATATATGAATTCCTTGTTTAGGAGCCTTTTTTGAATTAGATTATATATAATAGAAGTTAAAAAAATGATTTGTCCTTTTTGAATTAGGTTTTCAATTTCCTTAGATTTCGGCAATAACATTGTTTGACCCAATTTATCTTTTAAATAAGCTCTTAATTGAAAGTAACAGAAAAGGGAATTATTTGATATATGATATTTATTTTTCAATTGTTCAAATGACATCAATATACCTTTTTCAAAGCAATCACCTATATATCTAATCCCTTTTTGATGCCACCTATATAGAAGCTGGTTATCCATTGTAAAAGGTATCAATCTATTCTGAATCAAAGTTGTCTTTCCTAATAAAGATTTTTTTGTTTCATCCTCAAAATTTACCTTATTCCATAATCCGATCAAGTGTTTTAATAATGGAGATTCTTTCAGTCCCCGTATCAATTTAGGTTCCCATTTATATATAAAGTCTTCTGGTATATTTTCTCCTATTTTATCTAGTTCTATTCTTATCCATGCCGGGTTTTTTTCTTCAAAAAGAGATGCAATAAACCTCAGTTGGTTTGCTTTATAATAATTCTTAAAGTTCGGAAGTTGTAATCCTCCTGAATCAAACTTCCATGTCAATTTTTCCAACGATATTCTTGACATTTTACCTTTCCAAAGAAATTTCCGCACATATTTATTTAACTCTTGAAAAAACTTCTGTGGTACTTGTATTGGTAATGTTTGGAATAAATATTGTAATTTCGGAAATATATTCATTTTAACGGCATTAACTCTTCCTATTAATGTTATTGGTAATGTCATCCATTTATCAAGGTCCTCTTTTATTTTTCTTAGTAATAATAAATAATTTAATTTATATAAATTCTTCATATCATTATCAATTCTTATACCTAAATACTTTATACCAATTAATGGCCATCTAAATTGGGTTAGTAATCGACATTGAGTGTAATCTCCTTTAGTAAGGGGTAAAATTTCACTTTTATCCCAATTTATTTTATAACCTGATATTCTTCCATATTCTTCTAATCTAAAAGATAGTTTGCGCAACGAATCTAATGGTTTTGTTAAGTGTATCAAAACCTCATCTGCAAATAAATTAATCTTAAATTCTTCCTGATTGACTTTAAAACCCTTAATATCTGGGTCAGTTCTAATTAGTTCAGCTAACGGTTCTATCGCCAGGACAAATAAAGCAGGTGATAATGGGCATCCTTGTCTAGTTGACCTTTTTAATTGAAACGGTGTTGAAATTTGGCCATTTGTCGCTACCTTAGCTTTGGGATTCACATTTAGAGTTTTAATCCAGTTTATAAAAGTTGTTCCTAACCCATATTTTTCCAATACTTTATATAAAAAATCCCACTCTAACCTATCAAATGCTTTTTCTGCATCCAGAGCTACTGCTACACTTATTTCATTCCTCTTTTGTGCCAAATGCATTATACTAAGTAACCTAGTTACATTATCTGCAGAATGTCTATTTTTAATAAATCCAGTTTGATCCATATGTACTAATTTTGGTAAATACTTAGACAATCTACTAGATAAAATTTTTGCTACTATTTTATAATCTGTATTCAGCAAAGATATAGGTCTATATGATGTTGGTTTTAAAGGATCCCTATCTTTTTTTGGTATTACTGTTAAAATCGCTGTCGTAAAAGACTCTGGGAGGTTATGTGTTCTTTCCGCCTGCTGTATTACCTCCATAAAAGGAGGAATTAATAATTATTTAAATTTTTTATAAAATTCTGGCGGGAACCCATCTTCTCCTGGGGATTTATTACTCTGTAGTGATATTAACACTTCTTTGACCTCTTTTAATGAAAAAGGCATATCTAATCCCATCTGTTCTTCTAAATTTAATTTAGGAAGGTTTATTTGTGCTAAAAAAATCTATCTCATTAGTATCTTTTTGTGATTCTGACGTATAATTCAGAATTAAAAAAAAAAAAGGTTTCATTAATTTCTAAAGGTTTATAAGTAATTTTATTTGTATTTATTCTAATAGCGTTAATCGTTCTCGAAGACTGTTCGGCTTTCAACTGCCAAGCAAGGACCTTATGTGATCTCTCTCCTAACTCATAGTACTCTGTTTAGTTCTCATAATTGCTTTTTCTGTTCGGTATGTCTGTAATGTATTATATTGTAACTTCTTATTGTAATTTATTATATTGTAACTTCTTATTGATAAGTTGTCTTCGTTTCTCTTCCGTTACATACCTTTGAGATTCTTTTTCTAATTTTGTAATTTCTTTCTCCAATTGCTCTACTTCGGCCATATATTCTTTCTTAATTTTGGAAGTATAACTTATTATCTGTCCTCTCAAATATGCTTTCATTGCATCCCATATAACAAATTTATCATCAACTGAGTTGGAATTTGTATCTAAATAAAATTGAATATGTCTTCTCATAAACTCACAAAAATCTTCTCGATTTAATAATGTTGAATTAAATCTCCATCTATAAGTAATTTCCTCTTTATCCATCATTACCATCGACATTGTTAAAGGGGAGTGATCTGATAATGTTCTTGCTTTATATTCAACATTTTTCACTCTGTCCTGTATGTTTGTTGATAATAAAAAGAGATCAATCTTCGAATAAGTTTTATGTCTATATGAGTAAAAAGAATAATCTCTTTCTCTTGGGTTAAGTCTTCTCCATATATCGGTTAGATTTAAATCTTTCATCAATGACAAAGTTAATTTTGCTATTTTCGTTTTTGTAACTGTCCTAACTGATCTATCTAAAACTGGATCTAAGCAAAAATTAAAGTCTCCACCTATTAGTATTTTATCTTGGGCATCGGCCAGATTCAAAAAAGTTTCTTGTATAAATTTTATATCATTTTCATTTGGTGCATAAATATTCATCAAGGTCCATAATTCCGAAAAGAGTTGGCAATGTATAATCACATATCTTCCCGCAGGATCAATAATTGTATTTTGTATTTTGATTGGTAATGTTTTATTAATCAAAATTGCAACTCCCCTCGCTTTTGAATTGAATGAAGCTGCAGTAACCGTTCCCACCCAGTCTCTTTTTAATTTCTGATGTTCCATCTCTGTTAAATGAATTTCCTGCAAAAAAGCTATATCTATCTTCATTTTTTTAATATGTGTTAAAATTCTTTTTCTTTTTACCGGCCCATTTAACCCATTAACATTAAAACTCAAAAGTTCAGTAATTTAACCATTATTCTTAACAAAATTACTCCTATCTATAACATTACTTAACACCTCGTTTCTCATGGTTCTTTGGGGAGTTTCCTTAAAATTCACCATGTTGCTGTACATCCCCCCTCCCCCCAACATCCAGGCTAAAAGATGAAAAAGAAAAAGAAATAGTTAAAGAAACCCAAAATAACCCCCTACTAATGCTGTTTATAAAAAAGAAAACAGCATTACCTCCCTCCATTTTACGGGTCATGGCACACGGCATGAATACACACATGAATCCCGCAGTCATCAATTGGTGGTTCTCCAACCCCCCCCCCCGAACTAGCATAACCTTTTCTCCCAATCATTATTCATTCAATCTTTACATTTCATATCCTTTATCTTCTCTCCGTTCATATCCGTTTCAATCCATGTCTCATTGTCATTCTTCTTGTATCTGGTGAGCCTTTGGAAGTTTTAAAGCAAATTCCTCAGCTTCCTGGTAATCAGTAAAAAATTTGTTTCCTTCTCTTTCTATAAAAATATTCAGTGTTGCAGGGTATCGCAGGTAAAATCGATAACCTTTTTGCCACAGGGCTTTTTTCGCAGGGTTGAATTCCTTCCTTCTCTTCGAAAGCTCATAACTTATATCAGGATAGAAAAAAAGGTTATTCTCTCCACTTTTCGGAGGAGTAGAATTCTTTATGCATTGTGCAGCCGCCTTCAAAATTCTTTCTTTATCTTGATATCTCAATAATTTTATCAGAATTGATCTCGGATACTGACCCTGTTTTGGACTTGGTCTTAATGCCCTATGTGCCCTTTCAATTTCAATTTCGATTTCACTTTTTTCCATTCCCAAAATATTCGGAATCCATTTTTGAAAGAATTCTATTGAATCTTCTCCCTCTGCGCCTTCTTCAAGACCAACAATCTTTATATTGTTTCGTCTACTAGTATTCTCCAACAAGTCCAGTTTTTCAAATATCTGTTTCCTTTCTGTTATCCAAGCAGTTACGTTGTCTTCGATCTTATTCACTCTTTCAGTAGTATCTTCAGTCTTAACTTCCAATTTTTAAACTTTTTTATCCAATTTATCCATTTTTTTTAAACTTCTGTTGGTGGCGATGGTATTATTTTTTAATTGTTCACATACTTCTTGTAAGATCTCTTCCATACTTCCCCTATATTTTTTACTTTCAATTTTACCTTTAGGTCTATCAAATAGGCAAGGTTCATCTTCTGATGAATCTTCTTGATCGTCTGTATGTTCTTGGTCCTGGTCCTGGTCGATGTCACTATCTGTGGCAGAGGCATCCTGGGATTGTAGTTTCTTTAACTTCCCTTGTGACATTTCGCGCATGCACGGTTCCCCTTGTTCGCGCATGCGCGGTTCCCCGTATTCACGCGAGGCATGCTTCTTCCTCCCGGGTGCCGCCGCTCCTGCTTGCCATTCTTCGGGATCAGTCCTCTCAACTTGAGCACGAGGATTCTCCATCGCAACAGGGCCTCCTTCCCTCTTCTCACCCGATCTCTTTAAACCAATATGTTTCTTCAGTTTTTGTTTAGGAGACATGTTTCAATAATCCCCCGATCTTTATAGAGAATTATAGACTTTCTAAGAAACTTTTGTTCAATTTTTTTTTAACTTACTCGGTACTTTTCTAAGTTTTGTTCGGAGGAGCTGGAAGACCACAACCTGTGCCTACGTCATCACGTGCCGTCCCCAAACATTCTTTGCATCCATTTATCTTAATCAGACCATGCCACATTCTCCGTGTGACCCAGAGGTTGTACTTGGACTTAAGTTTCTCCCGGTATTGTCTCTTGGCACCCTTGATGGCTTTGCGGAGACCACAGACTCTTCACACCACGGGACCCACTCACAAGTTAGGATACTCTCGACCTAGTGTTATCGTCCGGATTCACAATCTACAACATTGAAACTATTGAGGCCTGTCTATGGGACCACAGCGCTATCATTTTTGACGCATCTCTGCCTTTATCTCCCGCAAAATCTCATCTCCCTGTTCGCTACTCCCGCGACATAAATTCATTGCCTGCCAGTAAATTCTCCGAGGCCCTCACAGCTGCCCCCAACATCTGCACTATTGAGGCTTCTCCCCCCCATCTCAGCACTGAGGATCTCACCTCTTTATTTAATATCAATTGCTCTTCCATCCTGGATTCTATCGCTCCCCTTAAAATGAAAAAGCCTAAGCCCAAAGGTCGGCCTTGGCTCAATGACACCACCAAAGCCCTAAGAAGGGAGTGCAGAAAATCAGAACGGAGGTGGAAATGTGACAAGCTTCAAATTTCCTTCGAAATTCTGAGAAACAATCTTCTCAAATACCAGGAAGCAGTAAAGTCTGCTAGAGCACAATACTTCTCCGACCTTATTTCCAAAAACTCTCATAACTCCAAGGTCCTATTTAGCACAATTACCTGTCATATGTCCCGCCCCCAGTACCAGCTTAGTTAGGTCCCCTGCTAAGTGCGAAGAATTCGCTAAATTTTTCACCAGCAAAGTTGAGAACATTAGAATGAACATTTCCCCTCCCACCCGTGACCTAGCTGTCTCACGAGTCTGTTCATCTAAATTGGACTGTTTCCAACCCGTCACTCTATCCTCCCTTGCAAAGCTTGTCTCCGCTATGAAACATGCAACCTGCCCCCTTGATCCTGCCCCCACTGCCCTTCTGAAGGATGTCATTGCAATAGTCGCTCTATTATCAACAGTTCTCTGGCCACTGGCACTGTTCCAACCTGTTTCAAGCACGCGGTGGTCCAGCCCCTACTGAAAAAACCTAACCTAGACCCCACCTTGCCTAGTAACTACAGACCCATTTCCAAACTGCCATTCCTGTCAAAAGTCCTTGAAAAGGCAATTCTAAACCAATTAGTGCCATACCTACACCAAAACACCATCCTGGAAAGTTTCCAGTCAGGTTTCAGAGCCCACCACAGCACAGAGTCTGCCTTGTTGAAGGTACACAACGACCTGCTTCTCGCCATCGACACCGGCGACTGTGCAATCCTGCTCCGTCTCGACCTCAGCGCAGCGTTCGATACAGTGGACCACACCATCCTTATTGACCGTCTCCGGTACGCGGTTGGCATTGATGGCACTGCCGTGAGCTGGTTCGCTTCCTACCTCAAAGTTAGGAGTTTCGCCATCAACATAGGCAGTTATTCCTCTGCTCCAGCTAGCCCCTCCTGCGGAGTTCCACAAGGCTCCATCCTAGGCCCCATTCTCTTCTCTCTATACATGCTCCCCCTTGGCCAAATCATTCAAAGGCACGGCATTTCTTTCCACTGCTATGCCGATGACACTCAGCTTTACCTCCCCCTGAAGCCCTACAACCAGTCAAATTTAAACAGCCTCTTACACTGCCTTGAGGACATAAAATGTTGGATGGCACAGAACTTCCTCTAATTAAACGAGAGCAAGCCTGAGGTCATCCTATTAGGCCCCCCGACTCCATCAAATCGATAACAGGCAGTCTTGGAAGCCTATCCTGCCTAGTCAAACCGCATGTCAAAAACCTCGGCGTGTTATTTGACTCTGCATTAAAATTTGACAAGCAAGTCAACGCTGTGGTAAAAGCCAGCTTCTTCCAACTTCGTACCATAGCTAAAATCAAACCTTTCCTCCAATTCGACGGCACTGAAAAAACCATTCACGCTCTCATTTCCTCCCGCCTAGACTACTGCAACTCCCTATACACTGGGATCAGCCAATCTTCCCTGTCCCGCCTGCAACTGGTCCAAAACGCCGCAGCGAGACTCGTGACGAGTACCCGTAAAAGGGACCACATCACGCCGATTCTGGCCTCTCTCCACTGGATCCCTGTACGGTACAGGATCAACTTCAAGCTCCTCCTATTCACATATAAAGCCCTAAATGGACATTCCCCCCACTACATCAAAAATCTTCTAACCCACCTCTCTAACTCCAGGTCCCTCAGGTCGGCCGACTTGGGGCTACTCACTATCCCGCGGTCTAGGCTTAAGCTCAGGGTTTAACACGCTTTTGCGGTTGCAGCTCCTAGACTGCGGAACAGCATCCCTCTCCCCATCAGAACTGCCCCCTCCATCGACTCCTTTAAGTCCAGGCTCAAAACCTATTTCTACTCCCTAGCGTTTGAGGCCCATTGAGGAGGCGCTGTGAACTGTTTTGTATGTGCTGATATGTTTGTGTGCTACTGTATGTTTCATTTTTTCCTTAGTACCTTAACAGATGTACAGCACTTTGGTCAACGTGGGTTGTTTTTAAATGTGCTATACAAATAAAATTGACTTGACATGACTTGACTATATGCAAGCCCTCTTGAAATAAATGCTATTAAATAAGAGGAATATATCGGGTAGATGCACAGAGTCCCTTGCCCAGAGTAGGGGAAATGAGTACAGAGGACATAGGTTTAAGGTGAGGGGGGAAAGATTTAGAAGGAACCCGAGGGGCAACTTTTCCACACAGCGGGTGGTGGGTGTATGGAACGAGCTGCCGGAGAAGGAAGTTGAGGCAGGGACTATCACACAGTTTAAGAGACACTTGGACAGGTACATGGATATGACAGGTTTGGAGGGATATGGGCCAAACGCGGGCACGTGGGAATAGTGTAGATAGGGCATGTTGGTCGGTGTGGGCAAGTTGGGGCGAAGGTAGGGCCTGTTTCCACGCTGCATCACTCTGTGACTCTAAATACTAACTCCGTGCAGTAGTCTGATTGTGGAGAGAAAGAAACTGTTCCTGATAAACTCCGGAACTCCCCGTAAAGTGGCAACACAAGTAGACAGAGCGGTGAAGAAGGCGTGTGGTCCGCTTGCCTTCCTCTGCCGCGGAATCGAGTTCAAGAGCCAGGACGTCAAGATGCATCTCTCCAGGACTTTGGTCAGGCTGCATTTGGAGTATTGCACGCAGTTCTGTTCGTCCCATAGCAAGGATATTCTTGCTATGGAGGGCGTGCAGCGTAGGTTCACTAGGTTAATTCCCGGAATGGCGGGACTGTCGTCTGTTGAAAGGCTGGAGCGATTGGGCTTGTATACACTGGAATTTAGAAGGATGAGGGGGGATCTTATTGAAACATATAAGATAATTAGGGGATTGGACACATTAGAGGCAGATAACATGTTCCCAATGTTAGGGGAGTCCAGAACAAGGGGCCACAGTTTGAGAATAAGGGGTAGGCCATTTAGAACGGAGATGAGGAAGAACTTTTTCAGTCAGAGGGTGGTGAAGGTGTGGAATTCTCTGCCTCAGAAGGCAGTGGAGGCCAGTTCGTTGGATGCTTTCAAGAGAGAGCTGGATAGAGCTCTTGAGGATAGCGGAGTGAGGGGGTATGGGGAGAAGGCAGGAACGGGGTACTGATTGAGTGATCAGCCATGATCGCATTGAATGGCGGTGCTGGCTCGAAGGGCTGAATGGCCTACTCCTGCACCTATTGTCTATTGTCTATTGTCTATTGTCCCACACTACAGGAAGGACGTGGGGGCTTTGAAGAGGACGAGAGGGGAGTCACAGAGACAGGGAGAGGGAGTTTAGGGGCCGGAGGGGAGGGGTTCACAGAGACAGGAGGGGGTGTAGGGGCGGGAGGGGAGGGTGTCACAGAGACGAGGAGAGTGTGGGGTGTAAGGGCAGGAGGGAGGGGGTCATAGAGAGGGGGTGTAGGGGCAGGAGGGATGGGGTCATAGAGAGGGGGTGTAGGGACCGGAGGGGAGGGGGTCACAGAGATTGGTGTAGGAAACACTCTCTCCAGTCCCCAGGGAAGAGGCACAGGGACAGCTGTTACATCCCATGGCGGCTAACCGTTCTAACCGCACTTCCCAAGAATGGCGTTGGAGAGAGAAGTGGGGGCGAGCAGGAGGAGAGTTGGGGAAAAGAGAGAGGGAGACAGATAGGGAGAGATAGCTGAGAAGACCAAAGGGGAAGAGATGGAGGGGCAGTGAATTATCAAAGGGAGATTGGGAAGATGAAGAGGGAGGGGTGTTCAGAGCGAGTGGGTTGGCAAAAGGGAGAGAGGGAAGCGTGAGATAGATAGAGAGAAACTGAGGGAGAGATGCAGTGAGAGTGAGAGGGGAGGGAGGGGTAAGGGGTGAAAGGTTGACAGAGACAGAGGCGCAGAGAGAGAGAACATGGAGGGTAGGAGAGAGAGTCACAGTTCAAAGAGAGGAGAGCAGTAAGGATGGAGGGAGAGAGAAAGGGAGGAGGGAGATCTGCCGCATCATTCGCTATTCTATTCAGTTTTCGGACAATTCTGAAGCCACAATGTTTCTGTTCTCTGAGTGTCGTGAGTCTTTGGGTCGTTCCTGCTCAGAGGTGATGAAGGCAGAGAATGTTATTGTCCCGGCGCAAAATCAGACCCACTGCAGGCAAGCAAGGAGTGAATGGTTACCGGCCTCGCCGGGAGTGTGGGGGTGAGGTTGCAGTCAGTTAAGCCGCGATCATATTGAGTGGTGAAACAGAGTGGAGGGGCCACTTTAGTGCGAGGTGATCTGTTGAACTAATTCCTCAACCTGTGGACAAATGTCGCCCAGTCCACATTCAAACTGGGCACCAGAAGCCCTAAGAGAAGGAAATCAGACAAACAACATGAGGCGGAGAGTTGGATCTGATGGAGTTTGAAACAATATCCCCTTTGCTGGGACAATGCCGCTCCCAATTTCCATCCCTCAGTATCGCCACAATTCCCAGTCTTTGGAGTTTCTCAATCAATTCCCTGAATAACTCACGACCTGTCTCAGTAGGGATTTCACTTGGCTGATGTCATCTGTTTGCGAATATTTTCAAAAGCTCTTTTTTTACCTCTGTTGAAACTTCACTGTCCCGGTGGAGACGGAACATGGTATAAAATCTCCGGGAATGTTCTGCCCCAGCATTTAATTCCAAGAGATTACCGATAGCTCACGGGGACATGTCGCTGGGCAGAGAAAATGGGGGAATTATGGGACAGATATGCCAGTGTAGAGAAAATCTTGTACGTGATCATTGCTGCCGTTGGAGTCCCTGGTAAGTGAGCAGAACAATTCAAGATTTATAACTCCGTCTGTTAACCGGTGTTGACCTGATTCTGATCGTGTTACAAGATTCCCAACTAATGATCGTTGTACAAGATTATGTGGAGTGTATCAATCCTCTCAGTGAAATATTTTTGAATTAACGCTGTGATTTTTCTCATTTTCAGACAGCCGAAACTAACCCTCTCTTTCTCCCACTGCCGGGACCCACTAGAATGTTGTTCTTGACTTCAGTGGGACCTTGCCCAGAGTTGTCCCAGTGCTCGGGACAGGCAGCTCTCCGGGACGGTGTGACTGGGAGGGGTTTACATTGTGAAGTTCACTGTGTCTGAGTTATTGATCAGAGTGAACACCCGCTCCTGTAGACACGTCTCACTGTGGAGTCTGTTACAGTCGGACTCCACTGCCTGTTGGTCAATAATTTGACCGATCTCCTGAACCAGTGACCGCGGATCTACCGGCGTGTGTTGTTACCGAACTGAACTCACTGTGCAATGAATCCATTAACGGATTCACTCTCCTGCCGGGTCCTAAATTGTCCCTGCCTTCCCTCTGGAACCCTCCTCGTCCCCATCAGATGCCGAGTTCCTAGAGCCCTGGTTAAACGCGGCCGGTCACGGTTAAGTCTGTGAAACCGACCCCATCAGAGACTGTGAGCGGGGTTAACTGTAGACAGGACCATTCCGCTTATTGTAGCGGGCGGCTGCTCGTTCCCTCCCCGCCCTTTACCCCGCCCGTCGCCTTATCTCCTCTCCCCTGAAGCAGGCAGGTCGGGCACAGTCGGAGCCGGGTCTGACATTGTTAAACCTGCAGCCGCGCACCGACTCCAACACTCCTGATCTCCAGCTGAAAGTGGAGCCGGTGTTCAGCCCCGGAGACCGTGTTCAGTAATGCCCAGTGTCCGTCCCCTTCTCTTCCCGCAGTGAATTTAGTGGCGATTGTGATCCTGTCCCGGGGAAAGTGCGGCCTCTCCACCTGCACCACTCGCTACCTGGTGGCCATGGCAGCGGCCGATCTACTCACCCTGATCACCGAGGTCATTTTGTATCAGATCCGATACCATTACTTTAATTGGAGTTTCCTGTCCATCACCCCTGTGTGCCGTGTTAACACTGTACTGCAGTTTGCAGCTACAGACTGTTCTGTCTGGTTCACCGTCACTTTCACCTTTGATCGCTTTGTCGCCATTTGTTGCCAGAAGCTGAAAACTAAATATTGCACCGGGAAAACTGCGGCTGCGGTTCTCGCAACAGCCGGCGTTCTGCTGTGTCTGAAAAACGTTCCCCGCTACTTCACACTGGAACCCCGGACAACCATCGACAATGTCCCGTGGGGCTGTGACATAGTGGACAGTGCTTACACTGACCCCGGGTGGGTGGCATTTGACTGGATCGACACGGTTTTAACTCCGCTCCTCCCTTTCGCTGTGATCCTGCTGCTCAACGCTCTGACAGTCCGGCACATTTTAGTGGCCAGTCGGGTCCGTCAGGGGCTGAGGGGTGAGAGCAAGGGGGAGAAGCGCAGTGACCCGGAGATGGAGAGCAGGAGGAGGTCTGTGGTTTTACTCTTCACCATCTCCGGCAGCTTCATCCTCCTGTGGCTGACGTATGTTGTAAACTTCGTCTATTATCAGATCACAGGGACTGGATATGATCTGAATGATTCTCAATATATCTTTAACAACGTCGGGTATTTGCTGAGGAATCTCAGCTGCTGCACCAACACATTTATTTACGCGGCGACCCAGTCCAAGTTCAGGGAGCAGGTGAAGAGCGCGGTGAAATATCCGCTCACCTCAGCGCTGCGGCTCATTAATAAACCCGCGCCCTG
>NW_027601282.1:498545-511545 GCF_053455715.1 Rhinoraja longicauda
GATCAATAACTCAGACACAGTGAACTTCACAATGTAAACCCCTCCCAGTCACACCGTCCCGGAGAGCTGCCTGTCCCGAGCACTGGGACAACTCTGGGCAAGGGTCCCACTGAACGCAAGAACAACATTCTAGTGGGTCCCGGCAGTGGGAGAAAAAGAGGGTTAGTTTCGGCTGTGTGAGAATGAGAAAAATCACAGCGTTAATTCAAAGATATTTCACTGAGAGGATTGATACATTTCACATATACTTGAACAACGATTATCAGTTGGGAATCTTGTAACAGAATCAGATTCAGGGCAACACCGGTGCACAGACGGAGTTATAAATTTTGAATTGTTCCGCTCACTTACCAGGGACTCCAACGGCAGCAATGATCACGTACAAGATTTTCTCCACGTCGAAATATTCCCAAAGCTTTTCCCCCATTTTCTCTGCCCAGCGACGTGTCCAAGTGAGCTACCGGTAATCTCTCGGAATGAAATGCTGGGGCAGAACATTCCCGGAGATTTTATACCACTTTCCGTCTCCACCGGGACAATGAAGTTTCAATAGTGTTTAAAAATAGAGATTTTGAAATGATTCGCAAATAGATGACATCAGACAAGTGAAATCCCTGCTGAGACAGGTCGTGATTTATTCAGGGAATTGATTGAGAAACTCCAAAGACTGGGAATCGTGGCGATACTGAGGGATGGAAATTGGGAGCGGCATTGTTCCAGCAAAGGGAATATTGTTTCAAACTCCATCAGGTCCAACTCTCCGCCTCATGTTGTTTGTCTGATTTCCTTCAATCCGCTTCACTCACGAAGACTATCCCAAATTCCAGGGACCCTCTCAGGGCTTCTGGTGCCCAGTTTGAAGGTGGACTGGGCGACATTTGTCCACAGATTGAGGAATTAGTTCAACAGATCACCTCGCAATAAAATGCCCCGTCCACTCTGCTTCACCGCTCAATATGATCGCGGCTTAACTGACTGCAACCTCACCCCCACACTCCCGGCGAGGCCGGTAACCATTCACTCCTTGCTCGCCTGCAGTGGGGCTGATTTTGCGCCGGGACAATAACATTCTCTGCCTTCGTCACCTCTGAGGAGGAACGACCCAAAGACTCACGACACTCAGAGAACAGAAACATTGTGGCTTCAGAATTGTCCGAAACCCAAATAAAACAGCGAATGATGCGGCACAGCTCCCTCCTCCCTTTCTCTCTCCCTCCATCCTTACTGCTGTCGCTCTCTCTGAACTATCACTCTCTCCTACCATCTCTAATCTTCCTCTCGACGCCGCCATCTCTCTGTCAACCGCTCTCTCCTAACCCACCCCCTCCTTCTCACTCCCATTGCATTTATCCCTCCGTTTATTTCTATCTATCTGACCCTTCCATCGCTCCGTTTTGCCAACCCACGCGATCTGAACTCCGCTCTCTTTTCATGTTCCCACTCTCCCTTTGTTACTTAACTCTCCCTCCATCTCTTATTTCGTCTTCTCCGCTATCTCTTCCTTCATCACTGTACTCCCTATCTGTCTCTCTCTTTTCCCCAACACTCCTCCTGCTCGCCCTCACCTCCCTCTCCAAGGCCTTTCTTGCGAAGTGTGGTTAAAATGGCCAGCCACCATGGGATGTCTCTCTACCCCGTTCCCTCACACTTCAATAGCCCTTCCAGGTGAGGCTGATGTTCACATGCACCTCATCTAATTCCTTCTATTGCATGCGGTGTTCCAGATATGGTCTCCTTTGCATCGGCGCGGTCAAGTGGAGACTCGGCGACCGTTCCACCGAACACTTACCGTCGTTCCGTCAAGGCCTCCAGGATCTTCCGGTTGTAACTCGCCTTCCCACACTGACCTTTCTGCCCTTTGCTTCCTCTATTGCCAGACTGAAGCGACATGCAAACTGAAAGAACGCCACTTCATATTCCGCCCTTGGTGACTTGCAACAATAGACTATAGACAATAGGTGCAGGAGGAGGCCATTCGGCCCTTCGAGCCAGCACCGCCATTCAATGTGATCATGGCTGATCATTCTCAATCACTACCCCGTTCCTGCCATCTCCCCATACCCCTGACTCCGCTATCCTTAAGAGCTCTATCAAGCTCTCTCTTGAGTGCATTCAGAGAATTGGCCTCCACTGCCTTCTGAGGCAGAGAATTCCTAATGGTATGAACTTTGAATGATCCAATGTTACGTAACTAAGTGCAAATTCCCACTTCCCCCTCGCTCTTCCTCGTGCTTCATCCGGACTCGCACCAATACATCCCCTCCACCACAACTTCAACCGATATTACTTCCACTTTCTTTATAATTCCATCCTGCTCAACCCTTACCTCGCACCTGACAATGAAAACGGTATTCATCCGCTCATCGTTCAACTCGCTTTGTCCTGCTGTTCCCCCGTCCCACCACAATCAGTCTGAAGAAAGTTCCCGTACCGAAACTTCACCCATCCATGTCCTTAGCAGGGTTAGCCAGTTCGGCGTGCCCTCTACAACTCTCAGCAACATCTACAGATGCACCATAGAAAGTATTTTATCAAGATGCATCACAGCTTGGTTTGGGAACAGCTCCATACAAGAACGCAAGAAATTGCTGCGAATTGTCCAGACCATCACACAAACCAACCTCCCATATATTAACTCAGTTTATAAACCACGCCGCCTCGGCAAGGCCAGCAGCATAATCAAGGACGAGTCGCACCCTTGCCACTCCTGCTTCTCCTCTCTCCCATTATGCAAAATGTATAGAAGTGTGAAAATGCACACCTCCAGTTTCAGGGTCAGCGTCTTCCCAGCTGTTATCAGGCAACGGAATCATCCCACCACAACGAGAAAGCAGTGCTGAACTACTATCTACCTCTTTGTTGACCCTCGGACTATCCTTGATCGGATTTTGCAGGCTTTACTTTGCACTGAACGTTATCCCCTTATCATGTATCTATACTCTGTAAATGGCTCGACTGTAATAATGTATTTTGTTTCCACTGACTGGGTAGCACGCAACAAAATCTTTTCACGGTACCTCGGTACACGTGACAATAAACTGCACTGAACTGACATACTCAACTAGATTTCTCCAGAGGTGCAGCCTGACTCGCATTGGATATTGATTGTGTGTGACAGTGTGAGTGTGCGAGTCCGTGCAAGAGTGTGTTAGCACGTGTATGCAAGTGTAAATGTGTGAGATTGTGCAAATGAGTCGGTGTGTGTGTGTGTGTGTATGCGTTAGTGTATGCGGTTGCAGGAATTTCAATGATACATTATTATCACGTACCCAGGTAGAGTGAAATGCTTAGTTTTGCAGACAACCCGGTAACATCATGTAGCAGACCTCACCTAGGCAGTACAAAAGTGTCGCCACATTTTGACGCCGACAGTTACAAACGCTCCCTGCCGCCGCACGGCGGGTCGCCCCTTCGTTCTCGGCGGCCTTCCTCGCTCTCCGACGGTCCACCTCGCTCTCTGCGGTTCCTCGCGGCTCCCACCTCGCTCCCGAGGCGCGGTTCCCATCGCCATCCGCGGTGGGCGAGCCGGACCGACCGGGCCGACTGAAGGGCTTGGCCCCGTCACCGGGAACACTCCCGGCCACGCTGCGCTGCGCTGCTCGCCGCGAACATCCAAGGATACACTCAATCCCAAAATGTGCACGTTTGCATGCGGGTCTGCGTGTGAGAGAGCGGTAGAGTATGTAAGAGTGCCTATATTTGTGTGTGTGTGTGTGTGTGTGTCTGTTTGTGCGTGTGCGTGTGAGTGCATCACTGTGGTGTAGTACTGATGGAATAACATATTGTAGGGTAGTACTGATGGAGTGACATGCTCCAGTGATGTACTGATGGAGTGTAACACTGTGGAGTAGTACTGGTGTAATGACGTACTGTGGGTGTGTATTGATGGAATGACACACTGTGGGGTAGCACGGATGTAATAGCACATTCTGTTGGAGTGACGCAGTAATACTGATGGACTGACACGCTTTGCGGTAGTACTGTTGCGATCAAAAACTGTGGTGAAATAGTGATGGAATTACACACTATGGAGTCGCAACGATGGGTTAGAACACCGTGGGGTAATGCGGATGGAATGGCAGATTTGAGGTAGTCCTGATGGTGTGAAACACTTTGGGGAGTACTGATGGAAGACAAAACTGCGGAGAGTACTGATGGAATGACACGTTCTAGGGTTGCACTGGAGCGACATGATGTGGGGCAGTACCGATGTAGTGTAACAATATGGAGTTGTATTGATGCAGTGAGACACTGTGTGGTTTCACCGACGGAGTGACACACTGAGCGGTAGTACTATGGTGATGACAAACTGTGGTGTAGTACTAATGCTGTGACACACTGTTTGGTAATACTGATAGAATGACACAATTTGTGGCACTTATGGAGTGACCCACTGGGATAGTCCTGATTGAATGATAAACATCGGGTAGTGCTAATGGCGTGAGACATTGTGGGGAAATAATAATAGAGTGAAACTGTGGGGAATTACTAATGGAGTGATACAGTGAGATAGGGCTGATGGTGTGACATACTGTGGGGAATAATGATGGAGTGATACTGCAAGGAAGTACTGATGGTTGACACTGTGGGTAGTACTGATGGAGTGACACGCTGCGTGGTAGTACTGATGGAGTAATAATGGATTGTTCTGATGGAGTGTTGCACGCTGGCGTAGTACTGATGCAATGATAACCCGTGTGATATTCCTGATGGTGCGATGCTCAATGGGGAGGCACTGATGGAGTGGCACAGTGTAGGGTAGTACAGATAGAGTAACAAACTATATTTTATTACTGATGCAGTGGCACACTGTGGGCAGTGCTGGTGGAGTGACACATTTTGTGGTAGTACTGATGGAATGGCACACTATGTGGCAGTACTGACGCAATAGCATACTGTGGGAGAGTACTGATTGTGTGATACCCTGCGGTGTAGTACTGTTGGATAGACATATACCAGAGTAATATTGGCGGATTGAAACACTGTGGGGTAGTACTGATGGAAGGACTCATTGTGTAGTACTGATGGAGTGACACGCCTTTGGATAGTACTGATAGAGTGACACAGTTTGGTGTATTATTGATAGAGCGACACAGTGTGCGGTTGTACTGATGGAGGAACAAGCGATATGGTAGTACTGATGTCGTGGCACACTGTCGGATAGTATTAATGGTGTGAAACTAAATTGGGCGGTACTGATGTAATGATACATTATAGTACTGATGGAAGGACTCAAAGTGTAGTTCTGATGGAGTGACACATTGTGGGAGAACTGATGGAATGACACACTGTGGGATAGTACTGTTGGAATAACTATCCATTTGCTAGTAGTGATGCAAGGGCATTATATGGGATAGTACCGAATGAATGACACGTTGTGATGCAGTAATGATGGAGTAGTGTTGAAGTAATGGCACATTCTGGGGTAGTTCTGATGGGGTGACACACTGTGCGTTGTGACATAATGTGGGATGGGATTGATGGAGTGACACTGTGCGGTTGCACTGATGGAGTGACGCACTGTAGGGTAGTACTGGTGTAATGGTATACTGTTGAATAGTACTGATGGAGTGCCCCATCCACACTAGTCTCACCTGCCCACACAGACCAACATGCCCCATCTACACTAGTCCCACCTGCCCACACCGACCAACATGCCCCATCTACACTAGTCCCACCTGCCCACACTGACCAACATGCCCCATCTACACTTGTCCCACCCGCCCACACTGACCAACATGCCCCATCTACACTAGTCCCACCTGCCCACACTGACCAACATGCCCCATCTACACTAGTCCCACCTGCCCACACTGACCAACATGCCCCATCTACACTAGTCCCACCTGCCCACACCGACCAACATGCCCCATCTACACTAGTCCCACCTGCCCACACCGACCAACATGCCCCATCTACACTAGTCCCACCTGCCCACACTGACCAACATGCCCCATCTACACTAGTCCCACCTGCCCACACCGTCCAACATGCCCCATCTACACTAGTCCCACCTGCCCACACCGGCCAACATGCCCCATCTACACTAGTCCCACCCGCCCACACAGACCAACATGTGCTAGGAGGATGCTAGGAGGCTGCAGAGTGACTTGGATAGATTAGGCGAGTGGGCAAATGCATGGCAGATGCAATATAATGTGGATAAATGTGATGTTATCCACTTTGGCGGCAAGAACAGGAAAGCAGAGTATTACCTGAATGGTGACCGATTGGGAGAAGGGGAGATGCAACGTGACCTGGGTGTCATGGTGCACCAGTCATTGAAAGGAAGCATGCAGGTGCAGCAGGCAGTGAAGAAAGCGAATGGTATGTTGGCATTCATAGCAAGAGGATTTGAGTATAGGAGCAGGGAGGTTCTGCTGCATTTGTACAAGGCCTTGGTGAGACCGCACCTGGTATATTGTGTGCAGTTTTGGTCTCCTAACCTGAGGAAAGACTTTCTTGCCTTAGAGGGAGTACAGAGAAGGTTCACCAGATTGATCCCTGGGATGGTGGGACTTTCATATGAGGAAAGACTGGATAGACTGGGCTTGTACTCGCTGGAATTTAGAAGACTGAGGGGGGATCTTATAGAAACATATAAAATTCTTAAGGGGTTGGAGAGGCTAGATGCGGGAAGATTGTTCCCGATGTTGGGGGAGTCCAGAACCAGGGGTCACAGCTTAAGGATAAGGGGGAAGTCATTTAGGACCGAGATGAGAAAACATTTCTTCACACAGAGAGTGGTGAATCTGTGGAATTCTCTGCCACAGAAGGTAGTTGAGGCCAGTTCATTGGCTATATTTAAGAGTTAGATGTGGCCCTTTTTGCTAAAGGGATCAGGGGGTATGGAGAGAAGGCAGGTACAGGCTACTGAGCTGGATGATCAGCCAGAGAGATGGCGTCCTCTGTGGATGTGTTTGCACATTGACGCGAGTCCAGTGAGTCAGTGATGCTGGATTTGATGTGTGAGAGGGCCAGCCTTTCAAAGCACTTCTGGATAAATCTGAGGTTGTCCACTTTGGTGGCAAGAACGGGAAAGCAGACTATTATCTGAATGGTGGCCGATTAGGAGAAGGGGAGACGCAACGGGACCTGGGTGTCGTGGTGCACCAGTCATTGAAAGTAGGCATGCAGGTGCAGCGGGCAGTGGAGAAAGCCAATGGTATGTTGGCATTCATAGGGAGGGGATTTGAGTATAGGAGCAGGGAGGTTCTGCTGCAGTTGTACAGGGCATTGGTGAGACCGCACCTGGAGTATTGCGTACCGTTTTGGTCTCCTAGTTTGAGTTTAGGAGCAAAGGGGTCCTTCTGCAGTCGTACAGGGCCGTGGTGAGACCGCACCTGGAGTATTGCGTAGAGTTTTGGTCTCCTAATCTGAGGAAAGACATTCTTGCCATGGAGGGAGTACAGAGAAGGTTCACCAGATTGATTCCTGGAATGGCAGGACTTTCAAATGAAGATAGACTGGATAGACTCGGCTTGTACTCGCTGGAATTTAGAAGATTGAGGGGAGAAACGTACAAAATATTTAAGGGGTCGGACAGGCTAGATGCGGGAAGATTGTTCCCGATGTTGGGGAAGTCCAGAACCAGGGGTCACAGTTTAAGGATAAAGGGGAAGTCTTTTAGGACCGAGATGAGAACTTTTTTTTCACACAGAGAGTGGGTACTGATTGAGAATGATCAGCCGCGATCACATTGAATGGCGGTGCGTACAGGCTCGAAGGGCCGAATGGCCTCCTCCTGCACCTATTGTGAGAGAGAGGAGGGGGAGAGAGAGAGGGAAGGGGAGCGAGCAAGCAAGGACAAACATTGACACAAAGAAACAGTGAGCACATGTGGCGGCCATTTTGTTGAAACAGTGAGCACATGTGGCGGCCATTTTGTTGAAATAAACAGTGAGCACATGTGGCCCTTCATAAGCCCACAACTTCCCCAAGGCTCAGCGATCCCACCAATTATCAATTAGCAGCCCGCCCGACGGGCGACATTGTCCACACCCAGTCTCCACCTCTTGCTATTAAAAGATATTTTATAAATTAAAGCTCGTAGCTTTTTGAGGTATAAAATATCTTTTTAATAACAAGATTAAATAGCTCTCCCCCTTCTCTTTCCCCTCCTCTCTCTCCCCCTCCTCTCTCTCCCCCTCCTCTCTCTTCCCCTCCTCTCTCCCTCCCTCACTCCATCCCTCCCTCTCTCCCTCCCTCACTCCATCCCTCCCTCCCTCCCTCTCTCTACCCCAAACAAAAAACTATGAGCTTTAAATTATAAAATATATTTTAATAGCAAGAGGTGGATAGCCATCATGCCCCATCTACACTAGTCCCACCTGCCCACACTGACCAACATGCCCCATCTACACTAGTCCCACCCGCCCACACCGACCAACATGCCCCATCTACACTAGTCCCACCTACCCACACCGGCCAACATGCCCCATCTACACTAGTCCCACCCGCCCACACCGTCAATCATGCCCCATCTACACTAGTCCCACCTGCCCACACCGACCAACATGCCCCATCTACACTAGTCCCACCTGCCCACAATGACCAACATGCCCCATCTACACTAGTCCCACCCGCCCACACCGTCCATCATGACCCATCTACACTAGTCCCACCCGCCCACACCGTCCATCATGCCCCATCTACAATAGTCCCACCCGCCCACACTGACCAACATGACCCATCTACACTAGTCCCACCCGCCTACACTGACCAACATGCCCCATCTACACTAGTCCCACCTGCCCACACCGACCAACATGCCCCATCTACACTAGTCCCACCTGCCCACACCGTCCACCATGCCCCATCTGCACTAGTCCCACCTGTCCACACCGTCCAACATGCCCCATCTACACTAGTCCCACCTGCCCACACCGGCCAACATGCCCCATCTACACCAGTCCCACCTGCCCGATACTGACCAACATGCCCCATCTACACTAGTCCCACCCGCCCACACCGACCAACATGCCCCATCTACACTAGTCCCACCTGCCCACACCGGCCAACATGCCCCATCTACACTAGTCCCACCTGCCCACACTGACCATCATGCCCCATCTACACTAGTCCCACCTGCCCACACTGACCAACATGCCCCATCTACACTAGTCCCACCTGCCCACACCGTCCAACATGCCCCATCTACACTAGTCCCACCTGCCCACACCGTCCAACATACCCCATCTACACTAGTCCCACCTGCCCACACCGGCCAACATGCCCCATCTACACTAGTCCCACCCGCCCACACAGACCAACATGCCCCATCTACACTAGTCCCACCTGCCCACACCGTCCAACATGCCCCATCTACACTATTCCCACCTGCCCACACTGACCAACATGCCCCATCTACACTAGTCCCACCCGCCCACACCGACCAACATGTCCCATCTACACTAGTCCCACCTGCCTACACCAGCCAACATACCCCATCTACACGTCCCACCTGCCCACACCGGCCAACATGCCCATCTACACTAGTCCCACCCGCCCACACAGACCAACATGTGCTAGGAGGATGCTAGGAGGCTGCAGAGTGACTTGGATAGATTAGGCGAGTGGGCAAATGCATGGCAGATGCAATATAATGTGGATAAATGTGAGGTTATCCACTTTGGCGGCAAGAACAGGAAAGCAGAGTATTACCTGAATGGTGACCGATTGGGAGAAGGGGAGATGCAACGTGACCTGGGTGTCATGGTGCACCAGTCATTGAAAGCAAGCATGCAGGTGCAGCAGGCAGTGAAGAAAGTGAATGGTATGTTGGCATTCATAGCAAGAGGATTTGAGTATAGGAGCAGGGAGGTTCTGCTGCAGTTGTACAGGGCCTTGGTGAGACCGCACCTGGAGTATTGTGTGCAGTTTTGGTCTCCTAACCTGAGGAAATACTTTCTTGCCTTAGAGGGAGTACAGAGAAGGTTCACCAGATTGATCCCTGGGATGGTGGGACTTTCATATGAGGAAAGACTGGATAGACTGGGCTTATACTCGCTGGAATTTAGAAGACTGAGGGGGGATCTTATAGAAATATATAAAATTCTTAAGGGGTTGGAGAGGCTAGATGCGGGAAGATTGTTCCCGATGTTGGGGGAGTCCAGAACCAGGGGTCACAGCTTAAGGATAAGGGGGAAGTCTTTTAGGACCGAGATGAGCAAACATTTCTTCACACAGAGAGTGGTGAGTCTGTGGAATTCTCTGCCACAGAAGGTAGTTGAGGCCAGTTGATTGGCTATATTTAGGAGTTAGATGTGGCCCTTTTTGCTAAAGGGATCAGGGGGTATGGAGAGAAGGCAGGTACAGGCTACTGAGCTGGATGATCAGCCATGATCATATTGAATGGCGGTGCAGGCTCGAAGGGCTGAATGGCCTACTCCTGCACCTATTTTCTATGTTTCTAACATGCCCCATCTACACTAGTCCCACCTGCCCACACCGCCCAACATGCCCCATCTACACTAGTCCCACCTGCCCACACCGGCCAACATGCCCCATCTACACTAGTCCCACCTGCCCACACCGGCCAACATGCCTGTTTATAATTTAAAGCTCGTAGCTTATTGATAAATTTATAAATTATAGCTCGCAGTTTTTTGATAAATTTATAAATCAAAGCTCGTAGCTTTTTGAGTTTGTTTGTGTGTGTGTGAATCTCTCTCTCTCTCTCTCTCTCTCCTCTCTCTCCCCTTCCCTCTCTCTCTCCCCCTCCTCTCTCTCCACCTCTTGCTATTAAAAGACTTCCGGTGGCGCTATGGAGGCTTGAGTCCAGCGCCAACTAGCTCCGTGCCGAGGAAAAAAAAAATGGGAGAAAATCGGGTTTTACCTGCAGTGACCGCAATCTGAACGGCTGCCTGCGGGATGTCATCAGGTGCACGACTTTAAGGTATGGCGTTACAACGCACCCCCCCCGTGGGACACAAAAAAGAGCCGGTAAAAAACCGCAGATGGAAGAGGAAGGCCCTTCAGAGGCCTCGGCCTCAATTACAACGAAGGCCCAGGAAGACCCTCTGAAGAAAATGAAACCGAAAAAGTCCGAAATGGAGGATCTTAAAACTTTTCTTGCTGCCGAAATGGAAACCTTTGGTGAGAAATTTAAAGATGAATTTGACTCTTTTAGGTTGGGTTTTAAAGCAGAAATGATTTCTACCGTTCAGCACATGCTGGAAATCTGGAAGAGGTCGAGGGAGGAAGAGGTCAAAGCGCAAATGGAAGTACTGGAAGTACTGGAAGCCAGGCTTGTTTCGGTGGAAACGAAGGTTAAAACGGAGGTGGACCCCGTTCATTATGAACTTGATCAACATCGAACAGCGATAACCGAACTGGAGAAATGGGCGACGACAAGTGAGGAAACTGTAAGTCGACTCCTTACTGAAAACCAACGCCTCTCAGATATGGTGACTAAATTAAATGATAAATGTACCGATTTGGAGGGGCGTCAAAGACGTAAGAATTTAAGAATTGTAGGGGTGAAAGAAGGAAGTGAGAAAGAAATGGGTACTCGGGATTTTGTGGCAGACCTTTTACAAAAAGCCTTAAAATTGGATTACAAACCTTCACTCAGTCGAGCTCATAGAGCGCAGCGAAAACGTACACAGGATGATGCCCATCCAAGACAAATTATCGTAAAGGTGCAACTGGATCATGAATTTGATGATATAATGAAGAAAATGGTTCGAGGCGGACAGCTCCTTTTTGAAGGTGCAAGATTCAGTATCTACCGAGATTATTCGGCAGAAGTCTACAAGAAAAGAGGGCAGTTCATTGAGACAAAGAGAATTTTGAAGAAGGTACCTGATTTGAGATACAGTTTGCTTTATCCCGCAAGACTAAGAGTCTCCTACAAGTCCAAGGAGCTTTTTTTTACAGACCACGAAAAAGCACTGGAATATGCTAAAGATGTCGGTAACATGATCATAGACTGAAGAATTTACATTACTCCTTAGGAGTCCCGCCAGATCTAAAAGGACCGTTAAAGTTCTTTTAAGAGCTTTGAGGATATCCTGAAACCGAAATGGATGGAGGACATTGGATAAAACCGTGATCTTTTTTGTTTTCTCTGTTTACTAATCATTGTTATTATCTGGATACTCATATCTAACGATATATGTAACAACCAATACTTATTAAATATCTATATTACCACTAAAAACTATTAACAAAATTATTAACATTAACATTAATCATAAAAATTTAATACTGTATATGATTGATAACAAGGATTAATAATTAACAGTCTTCGATTAACATAGAAATGTATTACACAATTATATTATATAGGAAGATATGCAAGAGGTAAATTAGCCTAAGTCAAAATAAAGTTTGACGGTTTTTCTCTTTAATTTTTAATTTAAAATTAAATTTATGATAGATTTAGCGGGAAAAATTAATATGATATGTAGAGAATAAACGTAGTGAATTTTTGCTGTTCTAAAATTTTTCTGCAAGGATACGTGCTTATGTATGCATACATATGGGGATGTATATATATATATATGTGGATATCGGGTGTGTGTATGTATGGGTAGGTAAATAAGTTTGCTACTCCCAAAGAAGAATGTTAGAAATAACCCTTTATTTCCTTTGCGCACGGAGCTGGAATTTTTTTTTTACAAAGGCTACGGAAGTCTTTAGAATTCTAGCCACGTTAGTGTGGCTATCACTAACTACACTAATTGTAGAGGTAGTTTCTTTACTTTCACCCTATATTAATCAACTCTATCACTTTTCTCTTTTTAAATATTTTTATAACTTAATGTTTGAATGGAAAAATAAGACAAATACAAGGAGATGTGCTCGGAAGAGCGATGTATATGATTTTAAATTCATCTATTCGAGGTTCGGGAGCAGGGTCAGGTTCTGTGTGTTGTACCTTCTGCTCGGTTATAGACCACCTTAGAAACAATATGCAAGATATTAATATGACAAGAGGGGGTCAGGGAATAACATTTTGTAGTTGGAATGTCAAGGGAATCAATGAACCAATTAA
>NW_027601282.1:512045-519045 GCF_053455715.1 Rhinoraja longicauda
ACCTCAAAATGTGTCACTCCACCAGCACTACCCACAGTGTGCCACTGCATCAGTAATAAAATATAGTTTGTTACTCCATCTGTACTACCCTACACTTTGCCACTTCATCAGTGCCTCCCCATAGAGCATCGCACCATCAGGAATATCACTCGGGTTATCATTGCATCAGTATGTGTGTCACTCCATCAGAACAATACATTACCACTCCATCAGTACTACGACGCAGCGTGTCACTCCATCAGTATTTCCCACAGTATGTCACTCCATCAGCCCTATCTCACTGTGTCACTCCATAAGTGCTGCCACAAATTGTGTCATTCCATCAGTATTGCCACTCAGTGTATCACTGCATTAGTACTACACCACAGTTTGTCATCACAATAGTACTACCGCTCAGTGTTTCACTCCGTCGGTGAAACCACACAGTGTCTCACTGCATCAATACAACTCCATATTGTTACACTACATCGGTATTGCCCCACATCATGTCACTCCAGTGCAACCCTAGAACGTGTCACTCCATCAGTACTCTCCGCAGTTTTTTCTTCCATCAGTACTCCCCAAAGCGTTTCACTCCATTAGGACTACCTCAAATCTGCCATTCCATCCGCATTACCCCACAGTGTGCTAACCCATCACTGCGACTCCATAGCGTGTAATTCCATCACTATTTCACCACAGTTTTTCATCGCAACTGTACTACCGCAGAGCGTGTCAGTCCGTCAGTATTACTGCGTCACTCCAACAGAATGTGCTATTACATCCGTGCTACCCCACAGTGTGTCATTCCATCAATACACCCCCACAGTACGTCATTACACCAGTACTACTCCACAGTGTTACACTCCATCAGTACAATACTGGAGCGTGTCACTCCATCAGTACAACCCTACAATATGTTATTCCATCAGTACTACACCACAGTGATGCACTCCATCAGTACTGCCTTAAGCTTGTTATTCCATTATGTACAACCACACGGACTCATTCAATTAGTATTACCCAACAGTGTAACCCTCCATCTGTACTGCCCCACCGTCAGTCCTACTTCAGTGTGGAAGTCACAATGTGCAACCCGACAGTACCACCGAACATTGTGTCAATACTTCAGTACTCGCCCACTGTGCGCCATTCTGTCCATACTACCCCCAGTGTGTCATTCAATCAGCACTACACCGAAGTATGTCACTCCATCAGTACAACCGCGCAGTGTGTCACTCCATCAGTACTGCTCCACAGCATGTCACTCCATCAGTTTTACCCCAAGGGGTGGGGTGATGGAGTGACAAACTGCGTGGTAGTACTGATGCAATGACATGAGTACTGCCACACAGTTTGTCACTCCGTCAGTACTACTTCAGTGTGGAACTATATCAGTACGACCCCAGGGTGTCAGTCCATCAATTCTACGCCACATTGTGCCAGTTTTTCAGTACTACCTCACAATGTATAACTCCATTAGTCTACCCCACAGTGTTTCATCCATCAATTCTTCCCCACAGTATGTCATTACAACATAACTACATCACAATTTGTCACTAAATCAGTATTATTCCACTGTGTGTCACTTCGTCAGTACTACTCTACAGTTTGCCATAACAACAGTACTACTCGTTGTGTCACTCCATCAGTATTACCCGCAGTGTGTTACTACATCAGTAGAGGCCCACGGTGTATCACTCCATCAGAATTACTGCAAAGTGTGTCACTTCATCAGTACTACTGCAGTGTGTCACTCATTCTGTACCAACCCACAGTGTGTTAATCCACACGAACTGCATCAACTGGTGTCACTCCATCAGTACTACAGTGTTCAAAGTAGGCCCTGTCATGATGCAGAAGCTGACTGAACTCTTCCAGTCCATGTGGAATGAAGGGAAGGTCCCACAACAGCTGAAAGATGCTAGCATAGTCCACGTCTACAAGAGGAAAGGCAACCGCCAGACTTGCGACAATCATCGAGGCATCTCCCTCCTGTCCATAGCTGGGAAGATCTTGGCCCGCATCCTGCTCAACCGTCTCATTCAACACCTTGAGCAGGGTCTCCTTCCAGAAAGCCAGTGCGGTTTCCGTTCCGGGCGTGGAACTGTCGACCATGATATTTGCTGCACGCCAACTCCAGGAAAAATGCCAAGAGCAGCACATCGACCTTTTCGTGACCTTCGTCGATCTGACTTGATGGCTTGTGGAAGATAATGCAGAAGTTTGGCTGTCCTAGCAAGTCCATCACGATTATTCGGCAGTTCCATGACGGCATGATGGTGAAAGTGCTAGATGATGGAGACGAGTCGGAAGCCTTTCCAGTGACAAACGGCGTGAAGCAAGGTTGTGTTCTTTCCCCTACACTCTTCAGCATGGTTTTCTCTGCCATGCTGACTGATGCCTTCCGTGACTGCCAGGATGGAATACACATCAGGTACAGGAACTGACAGCAGGCTGATCAACCTCAGGCGCCTGCAAGCTGTTACAAAGGTGAAGGGGACCATCATCAGATTTTTTTTGTTTGCTGATGACGGCGCCCTCAACGCCAGCACAGAGCAGAAGATGCAGCAAGAAATGGACTGCTTCTCACAGGCCTGTGACAACTTTGGTTTCTTCATTAGCACCAAAACATCTGAAGTTATGTACCAGCCCGCGCCTGGAAAGCCCTACCAGGAACCACACATCACGGTGAAGGGGCAGAATCTACAGGCAGTCGACAGCTTTACCTATCTGGGCAGTACACTCTCGCGAGTGGTGAACATTGACGCTGAGGTCAACAACAGGATTGCCAAGGCCAGTGCTGTCTTTGGGCGACTCCGTGGGAATGTTTGGGAGCTGAGAGGACTCGGCCTTACCACCAAGCAGAAGATCTACCTTCCTCCAACTGAAAGTGAAGTCATGGTCATCATCGAACCCGAAGGACGAACAACAACCACACAGCGCATTGTGTTACTCCATCAGTACTACCCCCACATTGTGTCACTCCATCAGTACTACCCCCACATTGTGCCACTCCATCAGTGCACTGCACAGTGTGTCACTCCACCAGTACTATTGCGTAGTGTGTCACTTCATCAATACAACTTCAAAGTGTGTCACTCCATCTGTACCAACCCACAGTGTGTTAATCCACCTTTACTACCGTACATTGTGTCACTCCATCAGTTCCACTGCAGTGTGTCACTCCATCAGTAATGCCCCACAGCGTGTCACATCGTCACTAAAACCCACACTATGCCATTACATCATTACAAACACACATGTTCACACCCTCAAACACAGTCAAACACGCACACACACACATACCCGCGCACGAAGACACACACAATCTCTCAAATGCAATCACAAACAATCAAATATACTCTCACATTCTCACACACAATCACACGTACACATGCACTCGCACTAATAGATATTCACACGCATTAGCACGAAGATACACGCACTCATTCGCACATACTTACACACGAACACATTCTCTGACAACACTATCATATACTCTCCCACACACACGCACACACACACACTATCAAAGAATTACATACTGAAACACACTGACAAACTCACATCCCACATATTCTCTCACATTCTCACAAACAGCCACACACACACACAGACGCAAACACTGTCCTTCACAAACCCACATGCACTCTCCCACTCAGAGACACAGATACATTCAATCGCACTTGCATCCACGCTTACTAATGCTCACACACTCACACGCGAACTCACGCACTCGCACAGACAGAGACACACACACACACACACACAAATATAGGCACTCTACAAACTCTACCGCTCTCTCACACGCAGACCGGCATGCACACGTGCACATTTTGGGATTGAGTGTATCCTTGGATGTTCGCGGCCAGCAGCGCAGCGCAGCGTGGCCGGGAGTGTTCCCGGTGAGCGGGCCAAGCCCTTCAGTCGGCCCGGTCGGTCCGGCTCGCCCACCGAGAATGGCGATGAGAACCACGCCTCGGGAACGAGGTGGGAGCCGCGAGGAACCGCAGAGAGCGAGGTGGACCGTCGGAGAGCGAGGAAGGCCGCCGAGAACGAAGGGGCGACCCGCCGTGCGGCGGCAGGGAGCGTTTGTAACTTTGTCGGCGTCAAAATGGGGCGACACTTTTGTACTGCCTAGGTGAGGTCTGCGACATGATGTTACCGGGTTGTCTGCAAAACAAATCATTTCACTCTACCTGGGTACGTGAAAATAAAGTATCATTGAATCATTGAAATTCCTGCAACCGCATACACTAACGCATACACACACACACACACACCGACTCATTTGCACAATCTCACACATTCACACTCGCATACACGTGCTAACACACTCTTGCACGGACTCGCACACACACACTGTCACACACAATCAATATCCAATGCGAGTCAGGCTGCACCTCTGGAGAAATCTAGTTGAGTATGTCAGTTCAGTGCAGTTTATTGTCACGTGTACCGAGGTACCGTGAAAAGCTTTTGTTGCGTGCTACCCAGTCAGTGGAAACAAAATACATCATTACAGCCGAGCCATTTACAGAGTATAGATACATGATAAGGGGATAACGTTCAGTGCAAGGTAAAGCCTGCAAAATCCGATTGAGGATAGTCCGAGGGTCAACAAAGAGGTAGATAGTAGTTCAGCACTGCTTTCTCGTTGTGGTGGGATGATTCCGTTGCCTGATAACAGCTGGGAAGACGCTGTCCCTGAAACTGGAGGTGTGCATTTTCACACTTCTATACATTTTGCCTGATGGGACAGAAGAGAAGCAGGAGTGGCAAGGGTGCAACTCGTCCTTGATATACTGCTGGCCTTGCCGACGCAGCGTGGTTTATAAATTGAGTCAATATAACGGAGGTTGGTTTGTGTGATGGTCTGGACAATTCGCAGCAATTTCTTGCGTTCTTGTATGGAGCTGTTCCTAAACCAAGCTGTGCTGCATCTTGATAAAATACTTTCTATGGTGCATCTGTAGACGTTGGTGAGAGTTGTAGAGGGCATGCCGAACTGGCTAAACCTGCTAAGGACATGGATGGGTGAAGTTTCGGTTCGGCACATTTCTTCAGACTGATTGTGGTGGGACGGGGGAACAGCAGGACAAAGCGAGTTGAACGATAAGCGGGTGAATACCGTTTTCATTGTCAGGTGCGAGGTAAGGGTTGAGCAGGATGGAATTAAAAAGAAAGAGGAAGTAATATCGGTTGAAGATGTGGTGGAGGGGATATATTGATGCGAGTCCGGATGAAGCACGAGGAAGAGGGAGGGGGAGTGGGAATTTGCACTTTGGATAATTTGGATAACATTGGATAACTTTGGATAACATTGGATAATTCAAAGTTCATACCATTAGGAGTTCTCTGCCACAGAAGGCAGTGGAGGCTAAATCTCTGAATGCACTCAAGAGAGAGCTAGATAGAGCTCTTAAGGATTGCGGAGTCAGGGGGTATGGGGAGATGGCAGGAACGGGGTAGTGATTGAGAATGATCAGCCATGATCACTTTGAATGGCGGTGCGTACAGGCTCGAAGGGCCGAATGGCCTCCTCCTGCACCTATTGTCTATAGTCTATTGTTGCAAGGCACCAAGGGCGGAATATGAAGTGGCGTTCTTTCAGTTTGCATGTCGCTTCAGTCTGGCAATAGAGGAAGCAAAGGACAGAAAGGTCAGTGTGGGAAGGCGAGTTACAACGGGAAGATCCGGGAGGCCTTGACGGAACGACGGTAAGTGTTCGGCCGAACGGTCGCCGAGTCTCCACTTGATCACGCCGATGCAAAGGAGACCATATCTGGAACACCGCATGCAATAGAAGGGATTAGATGAGGTGCATGTGAACATCAGCATCACCTGGAAGGGCTATTGAAGTGTGAGGGAACGGGGTAGAGAGACATCCCATGGTGGCTGGCCGTTTTAACCGCACTTCGCAAGAAAGGCCTTGGAGAGGGAGGTGAGGGCGAGCAGGGGGAGTGTTGGGGAAAAGAGAGAGACAGATAGGGAGTACAGTGATGAAGGAAGAGATAGCGGAGAAGACGAAAGAAGAGATGGAGGGAGAGTTAAGTAACAAAGGGAGAGTGGGAACATGAAAAGAGAGCGGAGTTCAGATCGCGTGGGTTGGCAAAACGGAGCAATGGAAGGGTCAGATAGATAGAAAGAAACGGAGGGTTAAATGCAATGGGAGTGAGAAGGAGGGGGGGTTAGGAGAGAGCGGTTGACAGAGAGATGGCAGAGCCGAGAGGAAGAATAGAGATGGTAGGAGAGAGTGATAGTTCAGAGAGAGCGACAGCAGTAACGATGGAGGGAGAGAGAAAGGGAGGAGGGAGAGAGAAAGGGAGGAGGGAAATGTGCCGCATCATTCGCTGTTTTATTTGGGTTTCGGACAATTCTGAAGCCACAATGTTTCTGTTCTCTGAGTGTCGAGAGTCTTTCGGTCGTTCCTGCTCAGAGGTGACGAAGGCAGAGAATGTTATTGTCCCGGCGCAAAATCAGACCCACTGCAGGCAAGCAAGGAGTGAATGGTTACCGGCCTCGCCGGGAGTGTGGGGGTGAGGTTGCAATCAGTTAAGCCGCGATCATATTGAGCGGTGAAGCAGAGTGGACGGGGCATTTTATTGCGAGGTGGTCTGTTGAACTAATTCCTCAATCTGTGGACAAATGTCGCCCAGTCCACCTTCAAACTGGGCACCAGAAGCCCTGAGAGGGTCCCTGGAATTTGGGATAGTCTTCGTGAGTGAAGCGGATTGAAGGAAATCAGACAAACAACATGAGGCGGAGAGTTGGACCTGATGGAGTTTGAAACAATATTCCCTTTGCTGGAACAATGCCGCTCCCAATTTCCATCCCTCAGTATCGCCACAATTCCCAGTCTTTGGAGTTTCTCAATGAATTCCCTGAATAAATCACGACCTGTCTCAGCAGGGATTTCACTTGGCTGATGTCATCTGTTTGCGAATCATTTCAAAATCTCTATGTTTTAACTCTGTTGAAACTTCGCTGTCCCGGTGGAGACGGAAAATGGTATAAA
>NW_027601282.1:519545-539638 GCF_053455715.1 Rhinoraja longicauda
GGGGAGAGAGAGGAGGGGGAGAGAGAGGAGGGGGAGAGAGAGGAGGGGGAGAGAGAGAGGAGGGGGAGGGAGAGGAGGGGGAGAGAGAGAGGAGGGGAAAGGGAAGGGGGAGAGCTATTTAATCTTGTTATTAAAAAGATATTTTATACCTCAAAAAGCTACGAGCTTTAATTTATAAAATATCTTTTAATAGCAAGAGGTGGAGACTGGGTGTGGACAATGTCGCCCGTCGGGCGGGCTGCTAATTGATAATTGGTGGGACCGCTGAGCCTTGGGGAAGTTGTGGGCTTATGAAGGGCCACATGTGCTCACTGTTTATTTCAACAAAATGGCCACCACATGTGCTCACTGTTTCTTTGTGTCAATGTTTGTCCTTGCTTGCTGGCTCCCCTTCCATCTCTCTCTCCCCCTCCTCTCTCTCACAATAGGTGCAGGAGGAGGCCATTCGGCCCTTCGAGCCTGTACGCACCGCCATTCAATGTGATCGCGGCTGATCGTTCTCAATCAGTACCCACTCTCTGTGTGAAAAAAAAGTTCTCATCTCGGTCCTAAAAGACTTCCCCTTTATCCTCAAACTGTGACCCCTGGTTCTGGACTTCCCCAACATCGGGAACAATCTTCCCGCATCTAGCCTGTCCGACCCCTTAAGAATTTTGAACGTTTCTCCCCTCAATCTTCTAAATTCCAGCGAGTACAAGCCGAGTCTATCCAGTCTATCTTCATATGAAAGTCCTGCCATCCCAGGAATCAATCTGGTGAACCTTCTCTGTACTCCCTCCATGGCAAGAATGTCTTTCCTCAGATTAGGAGACCAAAACTGTACGCAATACTCCAGGTGCAGTCTCACCAAGGCCCTGTACGACTGCAGAAGGACCCCTTTGCTCCTAAACTCAAACTAGGAGACCAAAACGGTACGCAATACTCCAGGTGCGGTCTCACCAATGCCCTGTGCAACTGCAGCAGAACCTCCCTGCTCCTATACTCAAATCCCCTACCTATGAATGACACCATACCATTGGCTTTCTCCACTGCCCGCTGCACCTGCATGCCTACTTTCAATGACTGGTGCACCACGACACCCAGGTCCCGTTGCGTCTCCCCTTCTCCTAATCGGCCACCATTCAGATAATAGTCTGCTTTCCCGTTCTTGCCACCAAAGTGGACAACCTCACATTTATCCAGAAGTGCTTTGAAAGGCTGGCCCTCTCACACATCAAATCCAGCATCACTGACTCACTGGACTCGCGTCAATGTGCAAACACATCCACAGAGGATGCCATCTCTCTGGCTCTTCGCACTGTCCTGACTCACCTGGAGAGACAGGGCACGTACGCGAGGATGCTACTCATTGACTCTAGCTCTGCCTTCAAACACGCTCATCTCCCACCAAGCTCGTCACCAATCTCCACCAGCTAGGCCTCGGCTCGCCGTTATCATGATAGGAGTAGAATTGGGCCATTCGGCCCATCAGGTCTACTCTGCCATTCAATCATGGCTGACCTATCTCTCTCTCCCAACCCCATTCTCCTGCCTTCTCCCCATAACCTCTGACACCTGTACTAATTCAGAATCTATCTATCTCTGTCTTACAAATATCCACCGACTTGTCCTCCACAGCCTTCTGTGGCAAAGAATCCCACAGATTCACCACCCTCTGACTAAAGAAATCTCTCCTCATCTCCTTCCGAAAGGACTCTCTGTCCTTTAATTCTGAGGCTATGACTAGTCCTAGACTCTCCAACTAGTGGAAACATCCTCTCCACATCCTCTCTATCCAAGCCTTTCACTATTCTGTATGTTTCAATAGACAATAGGTGCAGGAGGAGGCCATTCGGCCCTTCGAGCCTGTACGCACCGCCATTCAATGTGATCATGGCTGATCATTCTCAATCAGTACCCCGTTCCTGCCTTCTCCCCATACCCCCTGACTCCACTATCCTTAAGAGCTCTATCTAGCTCTCTCTTGAATGTATTCAGAGAATTGGCCTCCACTGCCCTCTGAGGCAGAGAATCCCACAGATTCAAACTCTCTTTTTTTTTTTTTAATTTAATAAATTTTATTTAAGTTTTAACAGAACTCATACAAGTTACATTTCATAGTAAGCAATAATAACTACATTATACAATACAATACAATATATCTTTATTGTCATTGTACCCAGGGGTACAACGAGATTGAGAATGCGCCTCCCATACGACGCAATAATTTAGGTAATTTAGACAGCAGCAACCCAACGAAACAGTTGTAACAGTTTTGGACAGGGTAAAGTGCAAGTTGATCTTTGCGTTGTGGCCATCCGGCTTAGCAGGACCGGTTCATAGCAGCTATGGCCCTGGGGATGAAGCTGTTCCTGAGTCTGGAGGTGCGGGCGTAGAAGGCCTTGTATCGTCTGCCCGATGGAAGGAGTTCGAACAGACTGTTGCAGGGGTGTGAAGAGTCTTTGTGGATGCTGGTGGCTTTTCTGAGGCATCGTGTGTTGTTGATGCCCTCCAAGTCTGGTAGCTGTGTTCCGATGGCCCTCTGAGCTCTATGGACTACCCGCTGTAGAGCTTTCCTTTCTGCCTCCGTGCAGCTGAGGTACCACACAGGGATGCCATGCGTTAGGATGCTCTCTGTGGTGCAGCGGTAGAAGGTCGTCAGCAGCTGTTGGGGTAGACCAGACTTTTTCAGTGTTCGATTATACATGTATTGTTCTGTATTATCTCCCCTCTCACCACCACCACCCTTCCCCCACCCCCCCAGTTAAAAAGAAGGTAAAAGAAAAAGAAAAAGAAAGAGAGAAAGAAAGAAACCTGGAGTCCAGAATGAGACACTTCCGGGTAATTTCTTATTAAATTCTTATTAAAGGTATCAAAACAATCCTGAATTTAAATATTTCCAATTCTTAATCCTAGCTTTAAAATGAATGGGTGCCACACCTTCAAGAAGAAGTCATATCCATTTCTCAGATTATACGTTGCTTTTTCTAATGGGATACAACTACACATTTCTGCATACCATCTTTCAAATCTTATTTCATTTTGATCTTTCCAAGTGACCGCTACACATTTTTTTGCTACTGCTATTGCTATTTTCAGAAATCTTTCCTGATGTTTATCTAAAATTAGCTTTGGTAATATTCCTTTTGTATCTCCCAATAAAAACAACCTTGAATCCAATGGTATGATCTTATTCATCAATTGTTCCAAAAAATGTTTTAGGTCTTTCCAAAAAGGAGTTGCCTTCTGATATGCCCATGTGGAGTGTAAAAAAGTACCCACATCTTGGTTGCATCTAAAACAAATTTCAGATGAGTTTGGTTTTAAATTGTTTAATTTTTTCGGGGTTAAATATAGTTGATGTAAAAAATTATATTGTACTAAACTATATCTCACATTAATAGTATTTTTCATACTATCTAAACACAATCTTTCCCAACTTGGTTCATCAATGATAATATTTGCTCACTGTTTCTTTCAACAAAATGGCCGCCACATGTGCTCGCTGTTTCTTTGTGTCAATGTTTGTCCTTGCTTGCTAGCTCCCCTTCCCTCTCTCTCTCCCCCTCCTCTCTCTCACAATAGGTGCAGGAGGAGGCCATTCGGCCCTTCGAGCCTGTACGCACCGCCATTCAATGTGATCGCGGCTGATCGTTCTCAATCAGTACCCACTCTCTGTGGGTTTTAAATTGGTTAATTTTTTCGGGGTTAAATATAGTTGATGTAAAAAATTATATTGTACTAAACTATATCTCACATTAATAGTATTTTTCACACTATCTAAACACAATCTTTCCCAACTTGGTTCATCAATGATAATATTAAGATCTGTTTCCCATCTTTGTCTTGATTTTTGAATTCCTATCTTTGGACTAGATTTTTGTAATAATTTATACATTGATGATATAATTTTTTTTATTCCCTTGCCCTGAATCAAGGATTCAATTCCTTTAATCTGAAATAGAGACATTGAATGACCTAACTTTTCCCTTAAAAAAGATTGTAATTGATAATAGAAAAAAATACTATTCCGTGGAATTTGATATTTATTTCTCAATTGAGAAAATGTCAAAAAGTTATTTCCTTCATAGCAATCTCCTATATGTTTAATACCCTTCTGTTCCCAGACGTAGTATTTGATTATTCCAAGCAAACGGCAATAATCTATTTTTTACTAATGGAGTTTTAGCTGTTAAAACAAATCTTTTATCATTAACTTTAACTGTTTTCAACAATGTATTAATTAAATGTTTTAGCAAAGGTGACTCTTTATCCTTAACTAATAGCTTCGCTTCCCATTTATATATAAATTCTTCTGGACATAACTCTTTTATTTTATCCATTTCAATTTTAATCCATGCTGTTTTTCCACCCTCTTGATAAAAGGATGAAATAAAACTCATTTGTGCTGCCAGATAATAATTTTTAAAATTTGGTAATTGCAGTCCACCTAATTCAAATTTCCATGTTAATTTTTCCAGAGACACTCTTGGCATTTTACCTTTCCAAAGAAAATTCCTCACAATTTTGTTCAATTCTTGAAAAAAATTATTTAGCAAAGGTATAGGCAGTGTTTGGAATAAATACTGTATCCTCGGAAAAATATTCATCTTAATACAGTTCACTCTCCCTAGCAATGTAATTGGAAGATTCATCCATTTCTTCAGGTCCTCATCTATTTTTTTTATTAATGGTTTATAATTTAATTTATACAAATTATTTAACTTATTATCTACTTTAACTCCTAAGTACTTAATGCCTTCTTTTTGCCATTTAAACTGACTTTCTCTTTTACATTGGTCATAATTGCCTTCAAAAAGAGGCATTATTTCAGTTTTATCTTTATTAATTTTATATCCTGATACTTTCCCGTATTCTTCCAATCTGAAATATAATTTTCTTAAGGATTCCAATGGTCTAGTAAGACAAATTAGGACATCATCTGCAAATAAAGTAATTTTGTGATCTTCCTGATTAACTTTAAATCCTTTAATGTCTGAATCTGATCTTATTAGTTCTGCCAGAGGTTCAATAGCCAGATTCAAACTCTCTGTCCCAGATTTAAAACTAGCTACATTCCCTGTCCTCATGTATCTTTGCAAAGAACTCGTCTGTCTGTCTGTGCTGGCTTTTGCAGTACACATTCTGGGAGGTGTGAATGTAAAACAAGGGCCGAAGCTGCCTTCATGTCTGGTTACTCCAATGTGATAATCGCTTCTATTGTGTAGCCCTGAGCTCTGGAATAAAGTGGAGATTTTTAAAAAATATATAGTTTTGGAGAGTTTGAGAAAGGGAGGGAGGGAGGGAGGGAGGGAGGGAGGGAGGGAGAGAGAGAGAGGGAGGGAGGGTGAGATGGGGAGGGAGGGAGAGAGAGGGGGAGAGAGAGAGATTCACCCACGTACAAACAAACTCAAAAAGCTACGAGCTTTAATTTATAGAAACAGAAACATAGAAAATAGGTGCAGGAGTAGGCCATTCGGCCCTTCGAGCCTGTACGCACCGCCATTCAATATGATCATGGCTGATCATCCAGCTCAGTATCCTGTACCTGCCTTCTCTCCATACCCCCTGATCCCTTTAGCCACAAGGGCCACATCCAACTCCCTCTTAAATATAGCCAATGAACTGGCCTCAACTACCTTCTGTGGCAGAGAGTTCCACTGGCAGAGAATTCCAGTGGAATTTATCAAATAAAATAAATTTATCAAAAAGCTACGAGCTTTAATTTATAAATTTATCAAAAAGCTACGAGCTTTCATTTATAAAATATCTTTTAATAGCAAGAGGTGGAGAGAGAGGAGGGGGAGAGAGAGAGGGAAGGGGAGAGAGAGGAGAGAGAGAGAGAGATTCACACACACACAAACAAACTCAAAAAGCTACGAGCTTTGATTTATAAATTTATCAAAAAACTGCGAGCTATAATTTATAAATGTATCAATAAGCTACGAGCTTTAAATTATAAACAGGCATGTTGGCCGGTGTGGGCAGGTGGGACTAGTGTAGATGGGGCATGTTGGTCAGTGTGGGCAGGTGGGACTAGTGTAGATGGGGCATGATGGACGGTGTGGGCAGGTGGGACTAGTGTAGATGGGGCATGTTGGTCAGTGTGGGCAGGTGGGACTAGTGTAGATGGGGCATGATGGACGGTGTGGGCAGGTGGGACTAGTGTAGATGGGGCATGTTGGTCAGTGTGGGCAGGTGGGATTAGTGTAGATGGGGCATGTTGGTCAGTGTGGGCAGGTGGGACTAGTGTAGATGGGGCATGATGGACGGTGTGGGCGGGTGGGACTAGTGTAGATGGGGCATGTTGGTCAGTGTGGGCAGGTGGGACTAGTGTAGATGGGGCATGTTGGTCAGTGTGGGCAGGTGGGACTAGTGTAGATGGGGCATGATGGACGGTGTGGGCGGGTGGGACTAGTGTAGATGGGGCATGATGGCTATCCACCTCTTGCTATTAAATATATTTTATAAATTAAAGCTCATAGTTTTTTGTTTGGGGGAGAGAGTGGGAGGGAGGGAGAGAGGGAGGGATGGAGTGAGGGAGGGAGAGAGGAGGGGAAGAGAGAGGAGGGGGAGAGAGAGGAGGGGGAGAGAGAGGAGGGGGAGAGAGAGAGGAGGGGGAGAGAGAGGAGGGGGAGAGAGAGAGGAGGGGAAAGAGAAGGGGGAGAGCTATTTAATCTTGTTATTAAAAAGATATTTTATACCTCAAAAAGCTACGAGCTTTAATTTATAAAATATCTTTTAATAGCAAGAGGTGGAGACTGGGTGTGGACAATGTCGCCCGTCGGGCGGGCTGCTAATTGATAATTGGTGGGATCGCTGAGCCTTGGGGAAGTTGTGGGCTTATGAAGGGCCACATGTGCTCACTGTTTATTTCAACAAAATGGCCACCACATGTGCTCACTGTTTCTTTGTGTCAATGTTTGTCCTTGCTTGCTGGCTCCCCTTCCATCTCTCTCTCCCCCTCCTCTCTCTCACAATAGGTGCAGGAGGAGGCCATTCGGCCCTTCGAGCCTGTACGCACCGCCATTCAATGTGATCGCGGCTGATCGTTCTCAATCAGTACCCACTCTCTGTGTGAAAAAAAAGTTCTCATCTCGGTCCTAAAAGACTTCCCCTTTATCCTTAAACTGTGACCCCGGTTCTGGACTTCCCCAACATCGGGAACAATCTTCCCGCATCTAGCCTGTCCGACCCCTTAAGAATTTTGTACGTTTCTCCGCTCAATCTTCTAAATTCCAGCGAGTACAAGCCGAGTCTATCCAGTCTATCTTCATATGAAAGTCCTGCCATCCCAGGAATCAATCTGGTGAACCTTCTCTGTACTCCCTCCATGGCAAGAATGTCTTTCCTCAGATTAGGAGACCAAAACTGTACGCAATACTCCAGGTGCGGTCTCACCAAGGCCCTGTACGACTGCAGAAGGACCCCTTTGCTCCTAAACTCAAACTAGGAGACCAAAACGGTACGCAATACTCCAGGTGCGGTCTCACCAATGCCCTGTGCAACTGCAGCAGAACCTCCCTGCTCCTATACTCAAATCCCCTACCTATGAATGCCACCATACCATTGGCTTTCTCCACTGCCTGCTGCACCTGCATGCCTACTTTCAATGACTGGTGCACCACGACACCTAGGTCCCGTTGCGTCTCCCCTTCTCCTAATCGGCCACCATTCAGATAATAGTCTGCTTTCCCGTTCTTGCCACCAAAGTGGACAACCTCACATTTATCCAGAAGTGCTTTGAAAGGCTGGCCCTCTCACACATCAAATCCAGCATCACTGACTCACTGGACTCGCGTCAATGTGCAAACACATCCACAGAGGATGCCATCTCTCTGGCTCTTCGCACTGTCCTGACTCACCTGGAGAGACAGGGCACGTACGCGAGGATGCTACTCATTGACTCTAGCTCTGCCTTCAAACACGCTCATCTCCCACCAAGCTCGTCACCAATCTCCACCAGCTAGGCCTCGGCTCGCCGTTATCATGATAGGAGTAGAATTGGGCCATTCGGCCCATCAGGTCTACTCTGCCATTCAATCATGGCTGACCTATCTCTCTCTCCCAACCCCATTCTCCTGCCTTCTCCCCATAACCTCTGACACCTGTACTAATTCAGAATCTATCTATCTCTGTCTTACAAATATCCACCGACTTGTCCTCCACAGCCTTCTGTGGCAAAGAATCCCACAGATTCACCACCCTCTGACTAATGAAATCTCTCCTCATCTCCTTCCTAAAGGACTCTCTGTCCTTTAATTCTGAGGCTATGACTAGTCCTAGACTCTCCCACTAGTGGAAACATCCTCTCCACATCCTCTCTATTCAAGCCTTTCACTATTCTGTATGTTTCAATAGACAATAGGTGCAGGAGGAGGCCATTCGGCCCTTCGAGCCTGTACACACCGCCATTCAATGTGATCATGGCTGATCATTCTCAATCAGTACCCCGTTCCTGCCTTCTCCCCATACCCCCTGACTCCGCTATCCTTAAGAGTTCTATCTAGCTCTCTCTTGAATGTATTCAGAGAATTGGCCTCCACTGCCCTCTGAGGCAGAGAATCCCACAGATTCAAACTCTCTTTTTTTATTTTTTATTTAATAAATTTTATTTAAGTTTTAACAGAACTCATACAAGTTACATTTCATAGTAAGCAATAATAACTACATTATACAATACAATACAATACAATATATCTTTATTGTCATTGTACCCAGGGGTACAACGAGATTGGGAATGCGCCTCCCATACGATGCAATAATTTAGGTAATTTAGACAGCAGCAACCCAACGAAACAAAACAGTTGTAACAGTTTTGGACAGGGTAAAGTGCAAGTTGATCTATGCGTTGTGGCCATCCGGCTCAGCAGGACCGGTTCATAGCAGCTATGGCCCTGGGGATGAAGCTGTTCCTGAGTCTGGAGGTGCGGGCGTAGAAGGCCTTGTATCGTCTGCCCGATGGAAGGAGTTCGAACAGACTGTTGCAGGGGTGTGAAGAGTCTTTGTGGATGCTGGTGGCTTTTCTGAGGCATCGTGTGTTGTAGATGCCCTCCAAGTCTGGTAGCTGTGTTCCGATGGCCCTCTGAGCTCTATGGACTACCCGCTGTAGAGCTTTCCTTTCTGCCTCCGTGCAGCTGAGGTACCACACAGGGATGCCATGCGTTAGGATGCTCTCTGTGGTGCAGCGGTAGAAGATCGTCAGCAGCTGTTGGGGTAGACCAGACTTTTTCAGTGTTCGATTATACATGTATTGTTCAGTATTATCTCCCCTCCCACCACCCCCCCCTTCTTCCCCCCACCCCCCCAGTTAAAAAGAAGGAAAAAGAAAAAGAAAAAGAAAGAGAGAAAGAAAGAAACCTGGAGTCCAGAATGAGACACTTCCGGGTAATTTCTTATTAAATTCTTATTAAAGGTATCAAAACAATCCTGAATTTAAATATTTCCAATTCTTAATCCTAGCTTTAAAATGAATGGGTTCCACACCTTCAAGAAGAAGTCATATCCATTTCTCAGATTATACGTTGCTTTTTCTAATGGGATACAACTACACATTTCTGCATACCATCTTTCAAATTTTATTTCATTTTGATCTTTCCAAGTGACCGCTACACATTTTTTTGCTATTGCTATTGCTATTTTGCGAAATCTTTCCTGATGTTTATCTAAAATTAGCTTTGGTAATATTCCTTTTGTATCTCCCAATAAAAACAACCTTGAATCCAATGGTATGATCTTATTCATCAATTGTTCCAAAAAATGTTTTAGGTCTTTCCAAAAAGGAGTTGCCTTCGGACATGCCCATGTAGAGTGTAAAAAGTACCCACGTCTTGGTTGCATCTAAAACAAATTTCAGATGAGTTTGGTTTTAAATTGTTTAATTTTTTCTGGGGTTAAATATAGTTGATGTAAAAAATTATATTGTACTAAACTATATCTCGCATTAATAGTATTTTTCATACTATCTAAACACAATCTTTCCCAACTTGGTTCATCAATGATAATATTAAGATCTGTTTCCCATCTTTGTCTTGATTTTTGAATTCCTATCTTTGGACTAGATTTTTGTAATAATTTATACATTGATGATATAATTTTTTTTATTCCCTTGCCCTGAATCAAGGATTCAATTCCTTTAATCTGAAATAGAGACATTGAATGACCTAACTTTTCCCTTAAAAAAGATTGTAATTGATAATAGAAAAAAATATTATTCCCTGGAATTTGATATTTATTTCTCAATTGAGAAAATGTCAAAAAGTTATTTCCTTCATAGCAATCTCCTATATGTTTAATACCCTTCTGTTCCCAGACTTGTAGTATTTGATTATTCCAAGCAAACGGCAATAATCTATTTTTTACTAATGGAGTTTTAGCTGTTAAAACAAATCTTTTATCATTAACTTTAACTGTTTTCAACAATGTATTAATTAAATGTTTTAGCAAAGGTGACTCTTTATCCTTAACTAATAGCTTCACTTCCCATTTATATATAAATTCTTCTGGACATAACTCTTTTATTTTATCCATTTCAATTTTAACCCATGCTGTTTTTCCACCCTCTTGATAAAAGGATGAAATAAAACTCATTTGTGCTGCCAGATAATAATTTTTAAAATTTGGTAATTGCAGTCCACCTAATTCAAATTTCCATGTTAATTTTTCCAGAGACACTCTTGGCATTTTACCTTTCCAAAGAAAATTCCTCACAATTTTGTTCAATTCTTGAAAAAATTTATTTAGCAAAGGTATAGGCGGTGTTTGGAATAAATACTGTATCCTCGGAAAAATATTCATCTTAATACAGTTCACTCTCCCTAGCAATGTAATTGGAAGATTCATCCATTTCTTCAGGTCCTCATCTATTTTTTTTATTAATGGTTTATAATTTAATTTATACAAATTATTTAACTTATTATCTACTTTAACTCCTAAGTACTTAATGCCTTCTTTTTGCCATTTAAACTGACTTTCTCTTTTACATTGGTCATAATTGCCTTCAAAAAGAGGCATTATTTCAGTTTTATCTTTACTAATTTTATATCCTGATACTTTCCCGTATTCTTCCAATCTGAAATATAATTTTCTTAAGGATTCCAATGGTCTAGTAAGACAAATTAGGACATCATCTGCAAATAAAGTAATTTTGTGATCTTCCTGATTAACTTTAAATCCTTTAATGTCTGAATCTGTTCTTATTAGTTCTGCCAGAGGTTCAATAGCCAGATTCAAACTCTCTGTCCCAGATTTAAAACTAGCTACATTCCCTGTCCTCATGTATCTTTGCAAACAACTCGTCTGTCTGTCTGTGCTGGCTTTTGCAGTACACATTCTGGGAGGTGTGAATGTAAAACAAGGGCCGAAGCTGCCTTCATGTCTGGTTACTCCAATGTGATAATCGCTTCTATTGTGTAGCCCTGAGCTCTGGAATAAAGTGGAGATTTTTTTTAAATATATAGTTTTGGAGAGTTTGAGAAAGGGAGGGAGGGAGGGAGGGAGGGAGGGAGGGAGGGAGGGAGAGAGAGAGAGGGAGGGAGGGTGAGATGGGGAGGGAGGGAGAGAGAGGGGGAGAGAGAGAGATTCACCCACGTACAAACAAACTCAAAAAGCTACGAGCTTTAATTTATAGAAACAGAAACATAGAAAATAGGTGCAGGAGTAGGCCATTCGGCCCTTCGAGCCTGTACGCACCGCCATTCAATATGATCATGTCTGATCATCCAGCTCAGTATCCTGTACCTGCCTTCTCTCCATACCCCCTGATCCCTTTAGCCACAAGGGCCACATCCAACTCCCTCTTAAATATAGCCAATGAACTGGCCTCAACTACTTTCTGTGGCAGAGAGTTCCACTGGCAGAGAATTCCAGTGGAATTTATCAAATAAAATAAATTTATCAAAAAGCTACGAGCTTTAATTTATAAATTTATCAAAAAGCTACAAGCTTTCATTTATAAAATATCTTTTAATAGCAAGAGGTGGAGAGAGAGGAGGGGGAGAGAGAGAGGGAAGGGGAGAGAGAGGAGAGAGAGAGAGGGATTCACACACACACAAACAAACTCAAAAAGCTACGAGCTTTGATTTATAAATTTATCAAAAAACTGCGAGCTATAATTTATAAATTTATCAATAAGCTACGAGCTTTAAATTATAAACAGGCATGTTGGCCGGTGTGGGCAGGTGGGACTAGTGTAGATGGGGCATGTTGGTCAGTGTGGGCAGGTGGGACTAGTGTAGATGGGGCATGATGGACGGTGTGGGCAGGTGGGACTAGTGTAGAAGGGGCATGTTGGTCAGTGTGGGCAGGTGGAACTAGTGTAGATGGGGCATGTTGGTCAGTGTGGGCAGGTGGGACTAGTGTAGATGGGGCATGATGGACGGTGTGGGCGGGTGGGACTAGTGTAGATGGGGCATGTTGGTCAGTGTGGGCTGGTGGGACTAGTGTAGATGGGGCATGTTGGTCAGTGTGGGCAGGTGGGACTAGTGTAGATGGGGCATGATGGACGGTGTGGGCGGGTGGGACTAGTGTAGATGGGGCATGATGGCTATCCACGTCTTGCTATTAAAAGATATTTTATAAATTAAAGCTCATAGTTTTTTGTTTGGGGGAGAGAGAGGGAGGGAGGGAGAGAGGGAGGGATGGAGTGAGGGAGGGAGAGAGGAGGGGAAGAGAGAGGAGGGGAGAGAGAGGAGGGGGAGAGAGAGGAGGGGGAGAGAGAGAGGAGGGGGAGAGAGAGGAGGGGGAGAGAGAGAGGAGGGGAAAGAGAAGGGGGAGAGCTATTTAATCTTGTTATTAAAAAGATATTTTATACCTCAAAAAGCTACGAGCTTTAATTTATAAAATATCTTTTAATAGCAAGAGGTGGAGACTGGGTGTGGACAATGTCGCCCATCGGGCGGGCTGCTAATTGATAATTGGTGGGATCGCTGAGCCTTGGGGAAGTTGTGGGCTTATGAAGGGCCACATGTGCTCACTGTTTATTTCAACAAAATGGCCGCCACATGTGCTCACTGTTTCTTTGTGTCAATGTTTGTCCTTGCTTGCTGGCTCCCCTTCCATCTCTCTCTCCCCCTCCTCTCTCTCACAATAGGTGTAGGAGGAGGCCATTCGGCCCTTCGAGCCTGTACGCACCGCCATTCAATGTGATCGCGGCTGATCGTTCTCAATCAGTACCCACTCTCTGTGTGAAAAAAAAGTTCTCATCTCGGTCCTAAAAGACTTCCCCTTTATCCTTAAACTGTGACCCCTGGTTCTGGACTTCCCCAACATCGGGAACAATCTTCCCGCATCTAGCCTGTCCGACCCCTTAAGAATTTTGTACGTTTCTCCCCTCAATCTTCTAAATTCCAGCGAGTACAAGCCGAGTCTATCCAGTCTATCTTCATATGAAAGTCCTGCCATCCCAGGAATCAATCTAGTGAACCTTCTCTGTACTCCCTCCATGGCAAGAATGTCTTTCCTCAGATTAGGAGACCAAAACTGTACGCAATACTCCAGGTGCGGTCTCACCAAGGCCCTGTACGACTGCAGAAGGACCCCTTTGCTCCTAAACTCAAACTAGGAGACCAAAACGGTACGCAATACTCCAGGTGCGGTCTCACCAATGCCCTGTGCAACTGCAGCAGAACCTCCCTGCTCCTATACTCAAATCCCCTACCTATGAATGCCACCATACCATTGGCTTTCTCCACTGCCCGCTGCTCCTGCATGCCTACTTTCAATGACTGGTGCACCATGACACCCAGGTCCCGTTGCGTCTCCCCTTCTCCTAATCGGCCACCATTCAGATAATAGTCTGCTTTCCCGTTCTTGCCACCAAAGTGGACAACCTCACATTTATCCAGAAGTGCTTTGAAAGGCTGGCCCTCTCACACATCAAATCCAGCATCACTGACTCACTGGACTCGCGTCAATGTGCAAACACATCCACAGAGGACGCCATCTCTCTGGCTCTTCGCACTGTCCTGACTCACCTGGAGAGACAGGGCACGTACGCGAGGATGCTACTCATTGACTCTAGCTCTGCCTTCAAACACGCTCACCCCCCACCAAGCTCATCACCAAACACTTCCAGCTAGGCCTCGGCTCGCCGTTATCATGATAGGAGTAGAATTGGGCCATTCGGCCCATCAGGTCTACTCTGCTATTCAATCATGGCTGACCTATCTCTCTCTCCCAACCCCATTCTCCTGCCTTCTCCCCATAACCGCTGACACCTGTACTAATTCAGAATCTATCTATCTCTGTCTTACAAATATCCACCGACTTGTCCTCCACAGCCTTCTGTGGCAAAGAATCCCACAGATTCACCACCCTCTGACTAAAGAAATCTCTTCTCATCTCCTTCCTAAAGGACTCTCTGCCCTTTAATTCTGAGGCTATGACTAGTCCTAGACTCTCCAACTAGTGGAAACATGCTCTCCACATCCTCTCTATCCAAGCCTTTCACTATTCTGTCTGTTTCAATAGACAATAGGTGCAGGAGGAGGCCATTCGGCCCTTCGAGCCTGTACGCACCGCCATTCAATGTGACATGGCGGGACTGTCGTATGTTGAAAGGCTGGAGCGATTGGGCTTGTATACACTGGAATTTAGAAGGATGAGGGGGGATCTTATTGAAACATATAAGATAATTAGGGGATTGGACACATTAGAGGCAGATAACATGTTCCCAATGTTGGGGGAGTCCAGAACAAGGGGCCACAGTTTGAGAATAAGGGGTAGGCCATTTAGAACGGAGATGAGGAAGAACTTTTTCAGTCAGAGAGTGGTGAAGGTGTGGAATTCTCTGCCTCAGAGGGCAGTGGAGGCCAGTTCGTTGGATGCTTTCAAGAGAGAGCTGGATAGAGCTCTTAAGGATAGCGGAGTGAGGGGATATGGGGAGAAGGCAGGAACGGGGTACTGATTGAGAGTGATCAGCCATGATCGCATTGAATGGCGGTGCTGGCTCGAAGGGCTGAATGGCCTACTCCTGCACCTATTGTCTATTGTCTATTGTCTATCATGGCTGATCATTCTCAATCAGTACCCCGTTCCTGCCTTCTCCCCATACCCCCTGACTCCGCTATCCTTAAGAGCTCTATCTAGCTCTCTCTTGAATGTATTCAGAGAATTGGCCTCCACTGCCCTCTGAGGCAGAGAATCCCACAGATTCAAACTCTCTTTTTTTTTTTTAAATTTAATAAATTTTATTTAAGTTTTAACAGAACTCATACAAGTTACATTTCATAGTAAGCAATAATAACTACATTATACAATACAATACAATATATCTTTATTGTCATTGTACCCAGGGGTACAACGAGATTGAGAATGCGCCTCCCATACGATGCAATAATTTAGGTAATTTAGACAGCAGCAACCCAACGAAACAGTTGTAACAGTTTTGGACAGGGTAAAGTGCAAGTTGATCTATGCGTTGTGGCCATCCGGCTCAGCAGGACCGGTTCATAGCAGCTATGGCCCTGGGGATGAAGCTGTTCCTGAGTCTGGAGGTGCGGGCGTAGAAGGCCTTGTATCGTCTGCCCGATGGAAGGAGTTCGAACAGACTGTTGCAGGGGTGTGAAGAGTCTTTGTGGATGCTGGTGGCTTTTCTGAGGCATCGTGTGTTGTAGATGCCCTCCAAGTCTGGTAGCTGTGTTCCGATGGCCCTCTGAGCTCTATGGACTACCCGCTGTAGAGCTTTCCTTTCTGCCTCCGTGCAGCTGAGGTACCACACAGGGATGCCATGCGTTAGGATGCTCTCTATGGTGCAGCGGTAGAAGGTCGTCAGCAGCTGTTGGGGTAGACCAGACTTTTTCAGTGTTCGATTATACATGTATTGTTCTGTATTATCTCCCCTCCCACCACCCCCCCTTCTTCCCCCCACCCCCCCCCAGTTAAAAAGAAGGAAAAAGAAAAAGAAAAAGAAAGAGAGAAAGAAAGAAACCTGGAGTCCAGAATGAGACACTTCCGGGTAATTTCTTATTAAATTCTTATTAAAGGTATCAAAACAATCCTGAATTTAAATATTTCCAATTCTTAATCCTAGCTTTAAAATGAATGGGTTCCACACCTTCAAGAAGAAGTCATATCCATTTCTCAGATTATACGTTGCTTTTTCTAATGGGATACAACTACACATTTCTGCATACCATCTTTTAAATTTTATTTCATTTTGATCTTTCCAAGTGACCGCTACACATTTTTTTGCTATTACTATTGCTATTTTGAGAAATCTTTCCTGATGTTTATCTAAAATTAGCTTTGGTAATATTCCTTTTGTATCTCCCAATAAAAACAACCTTGAATCCAATGGTATGATCTTATTCATCAATTGTTCCAAAAAATGTTTTAGGTCTTTCCAAAAAGGAGTTGCCTTCGGACATGCCCATGTGGAGTGTAAAAAGTACCCACGTCTTGGTTGCATCTAAAACAAATTTCAGATGAGTTTGGTTTTAAATTGTTTAATTTTTTCTGGGGTTAAATATAGTTGATGTAAAAAATTATATTGTACTAAACTATATCTCACATTAATAGTATTTTTCATACTATCTAAACACAGTCTTTCCCAACTTGGTTCATCAATGATAATATTAAGATCTGTTTCCCATCTTTGTCTTGATTTTTGAATTCCTATCTTTGGACTAGATTTTTGTAATAATTTATACATTGAAGATATAATTTGTTTTATTCCCTTGCCCTGAATCAACGATTCAATTCCTTTAATCTGAAATAGAGACATTGAATGACCTAACTTTTCCCTTAAAAAAGATTGTAATTGATAATAGAAAAAAATACTATTCCCTGGAATTTGATATTTATTTCTCAATTGAGAAAATGTCAAAAAGTTATTTCCTTCATAGCAATCTCCTATATTTATAATACCCTTCTGTTCCCAGACTTGTAGTATTTGATTATTCCAAGCAAACGGCAATAATCCATTTTCTCCTAATGGAGTTTTAGCTGTTAAAACAAATCTTTTATCATTAACTTTAACTGTTTTCAACAATGTATTAATTAAATGTTTTAGCAAAGGTGACTCTTTATCCTTAACTAATAGCTTCGCTTTCCATTTATATATAAATTCTTCTGGACATAACTCTTTTATTTTATCCATTTCAATTTTAACCCATGCTGTTTTTCCACCCTCTTGATAAAAGGATGAAATAAAACTCATTTGTGCTGCCAGATAATAATTTTTAAAATTTGGTAATTGCAGTCCACCTAATTCAAATTTCCATGTTAATTTTTCCAGAGACACTCTTGGCATTTTACCTTTCCAAAGAAAATTCCTCACAATTTTGTTCAATTCTTGAAAAAATTTATTTAGCAAAGGTATAGGCAGTGTTTGGAATAAATACTGTATCCTCGTGTGAGATGCAAATGTGAGTGCTCACAATTACGATGCTCGAGACAATCTAGAGAAACAAGTATTTTATTTGCAAGTCTGCAGAGTTGGGTGCCTTCCCTCTCAAGACACACCGAGGTCGGGAAAATCCCTTCTTTTTATTCACTTCACATTACAATTGTGACATCTTAAATTCCTCCCCTTCGGGCTCCTTCCAATCGGAGCACTGAGGTGCACAATCTACCGTCACCGCCCCCGTTGCCTCCCACATCATACATCGCATGTACATTTAAATGAGGCATCTTGTCATGCGGGGCGTTTTTGCAATATTCATTTAGGTCGTTAGGCATGCGCAGTACAGAGTAGTTCATGCCCTCTCCCCTAGTGCTCTGGTCATCTTGCCCTCTCTCCTAGTTCTTTGGATATTTTGCCCTTATCCTCGGAATGTCACTATTTACTCTTTGGGTATCTTGCCCTTATCCTTGGAACGTCACTAGTTCCTTGGATATCTTGCCCCTATCCTTGGAACGTCACTAGTTCCTTGGATATCTTGCCCCTATCCTTGGAACGTCACTAGTTCCTTGGATATCTTGCCCCTATCCTTGGAACGTCACTAGTTCCTTGGATATCTTGCCCCTATCCTTGGAACGTCACTAGTTCCTTGGATATCTTGCCCTTATCCTCGGAATGTCACTATTTACTCTTGCGGTTCTTAGTCAGGTCAGCTATTTCTCATGGTCCTTAGTTTAAATCAATTAACCCTTTTTACTTCTCTCTCACAATCCACCCTTTTTCTTATGCCACGCTACTTTGATTTATACTATTTCCTCCTTTTCTAGTGCTAACAGCAGAGTCTTTGCCTCTCTATATTCCTCCTGCTGGTCATACTGTACTCTGCAGGCCATCATGGTGATGTCGTTCTTTGTCAGGGCTGTCTCTATCAATCGCTGAGACAACCCCCGTATGCAGGGAATGGTACAACATCCGAATAGACACATCAACCCCATCACAACTACCACTGATGTTAGGGCTGATGTAAAGATGTGCTTCCATTTCCCAAACCAGGAGTCTAGAAACCCGGTCCAGGAGGTGTCTACCCCAGAGTTTTCGGCCAATTCGATAGAGAGGGAGGTGAGACTTGCTAGGGCTCTTGACACAGACCCATCAGGAGCAGTGTTGTTGGGGATGTAGGTGCAACATTGTTCCCCAAACATCACACACACCCCCCCTTTCTCAGCCAGGAGCATGTCCAAGGCTATGCGATTTTGCCAGGCCATTAGGCTGGTAGCTGTCAGTTGTTCCGCTAATCCTTCAACCGCATCTCGAGTGTAATTTATAAAGCGTTGTTGATTGTAGTACAGGTAGTTTATCCAGTCCACATTTTTATTAATTGTGGACCACCAGAAGAGTATGGACTCAAAGCCTGCAGCTATCTGGTTTCTGGCTTTGAATTCATCGGGTACCCCTCTTGGCACCCCTATTGCATCTATATAGATGTGTGTGTCAAATGATCCTCTCACCTCTCTCCTTTGTCGTCGGCCCCCTTCATTGAGTTTGACCGCATGCTCTACTGCTATGGTGAAGGGCATCATTAGTTGTGTAAGGGTACAGGTTCCCGTCCATGACCCTGGTAGCCGGGGCCACAGGGTATCCTCTCCGCACCGCACCATCGGCTCTACTGACTATCTGCTTTCTCAGCCAGGAGCTACTGAACAGTGACCCCTGTTCCTCAGCTGTAATGTTATACATCTGATTGCAGTTTAGCACCTCCCCCATTTCCTGTCCATCTGGGTTATATCTTGTATAGCACTCAATGGCGGAGGTCGAGGGTCTTTCCTTTGGCCCTTCGTGTTGTTGTTACTAGCCGGGAATAGGTAATGGTAGCTCTGGCAGGTCTCATTCTTTGGTAGTATGGGATTCGTGAATAGTTGTAGTATACATGACATAGCCCCAGGTGTCCTATTCCAATTCAGGGAAATGGTACGGGGACCAGCTGAGGCTTAGCTCCGGCGCAGGCGTAGCAATTGGTTTGTTGCATACTTCTGGCCGTGTACATCATCCAGGTAAGCCAGGTGTTGGTTCCCTTTCCCCCTGTTGGTATTCCCTCCCCATACAATTGCATTAATTCTATTTCTCCTGTTACTATCATTATATTTAAATCCTTAGGCTCATACTCCGTGGTGACATTGCGGACTACAGGTGGTGCTGGGGTAACCCAGGGATCCCTACTCTGACTGTCTTCTATCTGGAACATTCCCCCCTTATCCTCATATTTTACCATATATCCGTCCCGTTCTACCTTTATTTCAAACCTCAGGCATGCGTCCTTCCCTGTTTTATCTGCACATATCCAATACCTACCACTTTCCTTCATTTGAACCCTCTGTATGCTTACATATACACGTCCTGGCAATCCCTCATTTGGGTTTTGATATACTCTCCACCTATCAGTTTGATAGGTGGGCTTATGCCACCCCTCTCTAGATGAAGTGAATACCTTGTGCCAATCTTTACAGGGATGGGTGCATACATACATCCTATGACCACACCACCATTTTCCTTCACATACATCAAATGGGATGGTGGTGGCCCTTCTATTCTGTGGTATAGTTATTTTTATGCATGTTACATTACTCACAAGCTGGGTAACCACCCAGCACCCGATCCACCAGCACAAAGTCTTCATTTTCCGTGCGGGGTCCTGGTGAATACCAAAGTCAATGGCTCCTTTCCTCCACGTGCCGTCTACGGGCTGATATTGTCTGGTGGGGCCTCCACGGGACCC